>NW_009613554.1:0-17176 GCF_000690535.1 Cariama cristata
GGTGCCCGGGCCTTGCAGGGGCGCTGCGCTTTCTGGAAAGTCCAAGGCGGCTGTAAAACTCGGTAGCCCTCACGAGGCTTGCGGGAAGAGGGCTGGAAGTAATTTTTAAGGACGTTTGTGGATAAAGTGAGGTGACTGCCGAAGAATGTTGGGTGCGATGTATAAATAACGTATTTCTGACGGCGTTTCTGTGAGTTGGGTAGCTGGCTAGGTGTTTTGTTCCTGCTTTCAGATGCCGCTGGACCAGGGCTGATCGTGGTGCCAAGCAGAGCGCTATTTTAAGCAACTTGTGCAGGATGATGGAAGAGTTCAAAAATATTGCCGATGAGACGTTTCCAAGCTTCTTGGGCCATTCACTGAGTAGCAGTGCAAGTGTGGTTTTTGAAAATGTTACCATTTCTTCAAACCCTGGCTTACCTGTTGCAGCTTCAACTGTTGCTAGGAGTAAACCAGGCTGTGACAACAGGTGAGACTGTCGGTTAATACTACTTAATAATGTAAAAAACAGTTGGCTGGTTTGAAACATTTGACTTTGGAGAAGAAGAATTCTTTTGACAGATTATTCGGTAGATGATAACACTATGTACTAATCAGTAGCATACTAGTTAGCAAACATAGGATTGACTGCATTAGTGGTGAAAAATCTGCATTAAATTTGTAACTCATGAAATACTTCTATTAAAATTACCCTTTAAAAGAGTAATTTAATTTTTAGTCTGGTAACAGTCTTTTAACTTGACTCTTCAGCTTAGTGTATTCAAGTTTGAGATCATACAGAGAATAATATGGTTTTTACACATGTGTTCTGTTAACTCTATCAATTGTTCATTTAACTTACCTGAATCTGGCTCATTTTAGAAACGGTAGTGTAAGAACTAGTGTCACGGATATGAATTAAAATTTAACACAATTTATAATGATTTGTTCAGCAAGGAGTAGAGCAAAGTGTAGCAGTCGGAAGCCTTTGCTCACTTAACCGCTGTCCTGTGACTTAACGAAAAGTAAGATCAGACTCTTATACCTTGTCTTTCCAGAAGTGTGTGTCCTAAATGGGACAGCAATAGCCACTAAAAATAGAATCGTGGAGTCGTTTAGGTTGGAAAGGACCTTTAAGATCATTGAGTCCAACCATAAACCTGGCATGGCCAAACCCACCACTAAACCACGTCCCTAAGCACCACTTCTACACGTCTTTTAAATACCTCCAGGGATGGGGACTCCACCACTTCCCTGGGCAGCCTCTTCCAGTGCCTGACAACCCTTTCGGTGAAGAAATTTCGGTGAAGAAATGATAGTGTGGTATTTCTCTAGAGAACTACAGAAGACTGGAGAGGATCATTCTGGGTATATATGTGTACCTGTAAATACAGATTGGCTAGAAAATGCGAAAATATTCAAATAATTGAACTCATAGCAGATGAGTGTCCATCAGTATAATTTTTTTTCTTTTTTTGGTTCTTTGGAAAACAGGAGAGATGAATATTAGAATAATTCTGTTGTGTGTTTTTCCTCCCCACCTTTACAGGCTCTCTGATGTCTGTGCATCCTACTTAGAAGACAAACACTCAGCTCCATCAGGATCTTCTCACGGTAGTCAGTCAGATCCTGAGCCAATGGGGAGATTTGCCCTCAGCTTTCGTGATGACATGTAAGTGAGAGAGTTAAAATCTAATTCTGTCCTAAAATGCACATACCAGTATGTAGCTTTATATGTACTATAAGCTAATTACAGAATACTTCAGAATTGATTTGCCCATCTCAGCAGCAGCTTCTGCTGCTGGCCGTTTGACGGCGGTAACTGGAGAGCTCAGCTGTGCATTAGCCTGTGCGTTAGCTCACAGTGTTTGGCTGCCTGTGCAGCTTTTCCTACTAAAACAGCTCCTCTGTGTTCTCTGAAGAGGGATAGTGGCAGGCTCTGTGGAAACATCCTGTGCAATGCTACCACATAGCCTGTACAGCCCTACATGAACAGTGTTCTGCTGTTTGATTGACTAGTTGGGCTTCATGAATCTTTAGAAATGATTTTTTTTTAACTATGATGTTTTGTCTTGTCGTCATGCTAATTAAAAATTTGTGAAGTGTGTTTAGTTGACTTATTTGAATCTGGCTTGTATTTACCTAGTTTACATTACATAATCTAGAATTAAGATGATGTTTCTGGTTCGTGTCATCTGTGTCAATAATAGTTTGCTCTGATTTAAATCTGTTCCACCTAAGTATACTGAAAGGAATGTCAATTTCTATTAAATTTAGCTTCCTTGTAGCCTCAGTGATTGCTGTTTCTTAGGAAATAACTAGTGTTAGTGAGAGAATTTAGAGAGCATTAGTAAGTGGTGGAAGTGTTGGAAGCTGTTGCTGATGGCCTGGACACGATCCTGTGCAGCTTGCTGTAGGTCACCCTGCTTTGGCCTGACCGTTCTGTGATTCTGTGATTAAAGCAAAAGTATGGTTCAGTTCCCTCAATCTGGAGATTTTCACATCTTACACGATTAGCTTATCTGCCCCTGTGGAAGTCCTGTGAAACCAGAAGTGAAAAATAACTTTCCTGCGGAATTATAAAAGCTGTTATTTTACAGAACTGTATATAATTTCAGCAAGTCATCTTCTTTATGATTTAGTCCCTGCTTTAATGTTACAAAAGGCAGGCTGATATTGTGGACTTAGGAAAATCTTGTCTAGGGTTTGACTTGCTCTCAAATTGATCATAGAACTCGCCCAGAATAGACCCTTTTCCCCTTATACTTTGCCCTTTTTTTGCAGAAATGAAAGAGACAACAGAACAAACGGGAAAAAGTAGAGGCCCATCTGTTACACTTAATGTTGCTGTTTGTTTCACACTTTAGGTTATGAAACTGCAGCCCTTCTGATCTTGATGTTTATTCTTTCTTGTAAAATATCAGGTTAATAGGTCTGTAGAATCTATATTAATGGGAACAGCTGACTTCCTAGAGACAAAGGCATTAAAATTGGAGAATTTATCAAATTTTTATAGAGAGAGATGTTGTGTACTCATGTTGATCTATTTATCTCACTGAGTGATTTTTTTCATTGAAATAATTCTCTTTCTAGGGAAGTTGCTACACAAGTTAAAGAACCGCAACCAACTTCTGTTAGTTTGAAAGAATCCCGCTCAGTGTATGGAGAGCAGGATCAGAATGTCATTGAGCATTCAAATCGCAGTCAAGATACCTTACTTGAGGTATTGCCACTTGAACGATTGGAAGGTATT
This sequence comes from Cariama cristata, assembly GCF_000690535.1. Lineage (NCBI taxonomy): Eukaryota > Metazoa > Chordata > Aves > Cariamiformes > Cariamidae > Cariama > Cariama cristata. The sequence goes on from NW_009613554.1 coordinate 3,230, forward strand.
AAAATTTGAGAAAAACTGTATACTTATTCTCAGTGCAATTAGCTTTTTATGCTATGGATGTCTTCTCTTGACCCTTTCACTGATTTATGGCATAGTGTAAGAGGGTATTGAAAACAAATCTCTTTGATTTGAACAAGGTGAACGCAGAGAAAGCTTGTGGTTGACATTATGTTCTTAGATTTCTCCCCAAAGTACAAAGCTGGACAGGAAGCTGGTGAAAATAATGTTTGCTATAAAAATACTGTAACTAGAATGCTAGTAGGAATTTGAATTAATTTCAGGAAGTTTACTTGTGGAAAAAGTGTATGTAAGTTGTTTTCTACCCCCGTCTCTTTCAGTAGGTGTAAGTCTATGACATTATATTTAACTAATGTCTCTCTTCTTGCCCCGTTCCAACCTGTAATAGATAATCTTTAACTGCAGCTGTAGAAGCTGGAAACATGCTTTTCTAGTGAGGTGATGCTTGAAAAAGTGTTTTGGGATGCTTGCTGTGAAAACTATGCTTTTTTTGAAGTATGAATAGAGTAGTGGAAGCAAAATAATATTCAGTAACTTGTTTCAAAAGCATGGCTATTGATATTAAACTTGTTTGGATTTTTTGCTAATGCCAGTCCTGTGATTAAATTCTCCTTGTTCCTTAAAGTTCAGTTAATGTATTTAGTAAAGGGCAATGACTAGAAGTATATATTTACTAAGCTTTATCTGAATCTTTGCATAGATTTTTGTGAGGTGAGAGTTAATAATTTAATAGAGAACATGTTCAATTAGAAGGTACTATGGTTTGTAATGTAAATGGGCCCTTATAAAACACACTTCTAACAGTGAAGTGTTAACTTCAGTCCCTTGTTGTTGTAGTCTTGAGAAAGTAGCGGTAGCTATGGCAGCAAAGGTCACGATGCTTTGGAAAACTGGGACTGCCCAATGTTTGGACTTGATAGTGCCTGATTGTATTTAGTTAATTAATTTTAACTTGTTATTTATTCAAGGTTTAGGATTCTGGTCTGGAAATTGGCTTTTATTCCCATCTGTTACTTAAGAATTAGGAACCTTTTTTTGCTAAGATCTGTATGTGTATGTCTAAAAAGTTCTCTCTCATGGGACTTGCAATTGGATTACGGGTGGATACAACACAAAGAAGTGGAAGCTGCGTACAAGTGATCAAAAAAAAAAAGAATTGGCCCAGTAGGTGAAATGCAACGGTGGAACAGAACACTTGTTCCTACTGTTGCCAGTGCAACCTGGCACTCCTTACTTTTTTGCGCTGCCTTTTAGAAATCTGTAAGGCAGTAATTGTCTTGTGTAATTTTTACAGTTCTAGCCCTGATGAAGCCCTGCCTTTTTAATGACTCCCAGATACTTTAGATCATTGTTATAAGAACATGTCAACTTTGGTATTGTGATAACGTTTATATTTCAGGGTTATTTTTATGCCAAGGCCTTCAAGAGGCTTGGTCTGCTATCTTATAGAGTAGTTAGTACTTAGTAGTATAACATAAGAACGTAATAAACCACTGATTACGCTACATTCTTTTGTTTCAGATTTGTCAACTGGAATATGTTTTCTTCCAGACAGTAAGAATAAGAAGGTGAAAGCTTTTCTAAATACAGTGAAAGTAAAGGTTTTCTAGTATTAATCTTGTAATACACTTAATTCTGTGAGAGGAGGAGGGAGGGAATTGAACTGTGTTTATTGCCTTACGTCGTGTATCCCTTAAGTTAGTAGCAGTGCTAGCATGCTGAATGTGTCGTGCCTCGCTTTGCCTCCTTTTTGCAGATTGCTTAATTACTACTGTGGGAGCATGACTCCACCTAATCTTTCACAGTTGTGAAAATTGTTGTTTACTTCAAGCCTCTGCTGTCTTCTGGTTCTTTATCAATGTATAGACCTCACATTTTATCCCAATTATAGTTTAGTTTAGTGAAAAGCCTTTTGAGGAACTTTTTGGAATGTTTTTGGAAATTGAAGTAGACAATATCAACCTGATTCGACTTGCCCCTGTACTTGTTAATTACTTTGAGGAATATTAGTTCAGAGTCCTCAACATTAAAAACTGCACCATTTGTGAGAACACAGTCTTTCTGCTGCCTGTGTATATTTTTTGTGTGTGCGTGTCTCTGTCCCAGAGCTACCAAATAGCTGCAGGTATGTGCAGGTCAGGCTATGCTTCAACTGTTTTTATCTACTACGTTAGAGAAGCTGACAATTATGGGCACAGAGGTACAAGGCGGACAGGAATGGGAGATCTTGTGGCCCTTATAGAAAATATGCCTCAAGGTGCAGCCAGATGCTGTCCAGTGTGTACTTTTTAATGTGTCGGCTGGTATTTACTAAATTGATTTAGTTTTCTTTGATTTTTCTGGGGGCCACAGTGCTTAGTGAGTTGCAGTTGAGTGCTCACAGGCTGTCATTTGAAAACTGTAATTCAAGTTCTCCAGTTCTTTCTGAACTTTGACTTTTTTGCTGTCTGTCAAAGATGATCTGTTTATCACAAAGAATGTGAGACTAAATCGAAAACAGACATTACATTGTGCTGTTTTTAAATATCATTCAGGTATGTAAAAGGTACAATATTTACAGTTAGCTGATTCAGCTGAAATACTACTTTGTAAGTAATTTAGTATCCTCATTTGAAGAAATTATCATTCACTTCAACAAATCGGTGTACGATTTCTGAAGAAGCACTGTTTTAGCAGCATAGGAAACTATTGAGAGTTGTCCTTGTACTTTTAAGTTGGGAATGCAGCTAATGAATGGAGGGGGTAATTTTTCAAGTATCAACTCTTTAATGCTTTATTTTTAAAACTTTATAAAGTTTATAAAACTTTATTTTTGAGGTCTTTTAGGTTTAGTGTCATTCAGATCATTTTCCCCTCTTTCCCCTTTATGATTCCTGTATTTGTTGCATATATCCATTCTGGAAGCTAGCAGGCAAAGTCCTTTAGAACTAGAATGTTTGCTGGGATAAGTAGGGGGAAAAAGAAAAAGGGAGGGGGTGTTGGAATATTTATTAACCTCATGAATTACTTATTATTAACTGAATTTATACGATAGCTAGTAACTCCTAGAAACGTTTCTGTATGGATGCTTTTCACAGGTTGGTCCATCTGAACCTTCTGAAAAGCTGATAGAAGGTGAAATCTCAAGTGATCATCTTAGCAATAGCCTTTCAAGTTTTTTGGAAAATGAGAAACTCTCATCTCTTGCAAGCTCAGAAGAAGATTCCATTGGTAAGTGTATTTATATCTCTGGGTAGTTGAGTCTAGAATTCTGACTCGATGTTATTGTGTACTTGAAAAGAAAGGTGTTGTTTTACTGAAGTATTTAATACAGGGTTACGCTTGATTAAAAAACTGTATTAGGAATATGAAAGAAAACTGTTTATTGAGAAACTGGCTGTTTTAAAATTGTAATAGGGGTAGATGGCTATGGAATTTGTCAGAGAAGATCACAAGTGGATGTTCAAAAAATTAAACAACAGTCCTCAGTTGCTGTGAATCAAAAATACAGGTAGAAACGTGGGCATTTGTTAATAAAGTGGTAACCCTAGCCACAGTCTCAGTTTAGATTAATAGAGATAAAACTCTATGATGAGGAACATGTACATGCAGTTAGAATTAACTTTTCCTTAAGTTTCAGTTCAACTCTCTTTAGATGCCACACGTGCAGGGTGACAGCCAAGTCGGAAGTGTAGTTTACCTGCAGGGATAAAAGTGAAAGCTTGAGTTCTGTATACCTGAGCAAGAGTTTTGAAATTTCTCTGCCCTTCCAGTAGTTGCTGCTGAAGGACAAACATGCTCTTTATTAATGCAGTTGACTTTGCAGGTAACTTGAAGGGTGACAGGGTATGTCCTCAGATGCACCAGGAATGAGGAAGGCAGAGTGATAAATAGGTTTACTGCATCTTAAGACGAAGCAGCCCTGTGTTCAAGTAGGGTTACTGGATTTCTCTCACGACCTCTACAGATGTCACGATTATCTTTTGAAGTCTTGTTCTTTCTTGTTGCATAACTTCACTTGTGCATTAAGCATATAAAAATGAAGTTAATAGTTTGCTAACTAAAAATACTGTTGTTTTTTTTTTCCACCCAAGGGGATGGAATTACTTTTAACTGCCCTCCAAAGGAGTTGGTAGTCATTAGCTGGAAATACTTCCTTATTCAGGGTTCCGGTACTGATGAAGCTAACTGATCTTTTTATTTTTCCTGGTCAGTGTGCAAGTTACTAATTTTTATCATCCAATTCTGTATTCAGTGTAAATTTGGCAGCTGAGTATTTCTAAAAATAAGGAGGAAGTCTCTGGTATCTGAACTAGAAGACATTAATGTACTTTCTCATTATTTGGAAGATAGCAGATTATTATTTCAGTTTCACAAAAGAAATCGAGACATAGGTAATGCAATTAAAACAATTACTGTGTTGTTGGTAATTTGAGTTTGAATTGTACTTATTTGTCTGCCATTCAGGTAACTAACTAATCCTTCTGTCATTTTTAAAGCATTCTATGGATGTTTGTTCTGAGGATAGGTATTAGTCCTCTTTCAAAAACTGAAGACACTTAGTAATAGCATTTAACATTTTTTGCCATTGAAATGTAGAACTATGCTTCAGTCACGTCCTGTGAAGTTTGAAAAATGTTACATAGATTTTTCAATTTGTAAGTATGTGTATGATTTGCTAGTTGGAATGTGGTGGTGTATAGATCATGGTGGAGGAAGATGAGTCACTTGATAGCCAGGGAGTTAAAATGCTAGCTTATAGTCATCTTGTTTTGCTGTGTATCACTAATCACGGAATAAGACAATCACATGTTTCTGTGACCCGATTGTTTTAAGGGAAAACCAGGATAATTCTGCTCTGACTGTGTGAGTGTGTCGTTGCTTTGGTAGTATGTCAGGTGATTTAAAATGTCTGTGAAAGGTGAATAGAATATTTTCTTCTCTTTTAATAGATGACGATATTGATGATGAAGAGTTCTTTGATAACCAACTAGAAGCCTATTTTGAGCAGCTGATACAACCAGAAATGACAAGAGGAGACATTGACATACAGAAACTCTCAGAATGCTGTACAGCACTGAAGCTTTCTGAAAATGGCTTAGTTCAAGTAGGTTTAAAGTAAAGTTTAAAGCTCAGCATGCACAGCATCCCTTAAACATGTTAGCATCATTGAGGGTTGTCTGCCAGGGTGAACTAGGTTTTCTTTCTCTCCAGACAAACACTGTCCAACAGGTAGCCTCTATGGCAAAGGATTCTTTTTTAAATTTAAGATAGCAAATACAAGTCTAAACTAGAAACAAAGCCGTTTGAGTGAGCTTCAGACTTTTTGTTTGCTCTGCGAGGTTTTCCCTGGGGAGGGGAAAAAAGAAAAGGAAAGAAGCTAGGTAGCTATTTTTATATTTATTTTCCTCTTCCTTGTAGTGCAGAGCTAGCAGCTGATTCATCTGCTTGTTGCAGAAAGTCTTGCTGTTTGTGAGAGCTGGTAACTAGTTGGCTGTCCCTAGAGACATTAGTCAGGAAGGCTTGCAGCAAAGCTGAAGAGTTTCCTGGTGTAGTGTCTCTTTTATTCAAGTTTCCATTTGGGTTTCCCATCCCTGTCTAACTCTGCTTCTCACCCCCCTCTTTGTCCTGTGCATAGCCGCCTTCTTTCTCGTGATATGCAGCTCTGATAGAGAACCTTGTGCAGTCAATTCTGTTACTTGATCTTGCAAAGAGGAAAAAAAACCAGAACAAAACAAAAAAAACAACCTCCAAAACCCCAGACTCCTAGGACTGGTTTACTGTCCCTTCTCTGGAATGATGGAGACTTGTCCTCAGAGAAATCCTGTAATTAATGTATCATCAGTAGTATTTCCTGAAGACTTTTTCTGCTGGACTACTTAATAAGGATTAAAAAATGCAGTATTACAAAAGTAAAAAATGCTTTTAGAGTTTTGGATTGTTTATGCTGGTCTGAACTTACTGTACCTCTGAGGCATTCTCTTGAATACTTTAAGGTATGAATGTTTCTTAGACACCTTGCTTCCTTTTTCAGCTTCCTAGTGGTGGTTTTAGTGTCAGAGATGGTAAAATGTTTGTAGATAAGCATTTGGGATCCTCTCAAGTCCACCAAGGGAAATTACGTCATGGGTGACTAAGCAGAAGCTTCTACTGATACCATTGTCTTGTGATGGCATGATTTTAATTTTGATTACCAGCTTCTGAATGCAAAGTATTTTTGCTGAAAGATAAACCTCCATAAAAAAGCTAATACCCATAAAATGCTTGCTTTACCCTGTCCCCTCCAACCCCAGCAAGCTGGGCCAGCTAAAGTGGAACTAAGGCCATCTTTTGATCTTGCTTGTAACTTGCTTGTCATGGCCAGGAGATGGGCTTATTGTCTGTGTAGGAATTGCTTAATTTTAATCTGCTAGTTCTGTGACAAAACTACTTTCAGTAGTTTAAGTTCTTGCTATTCTTAATTAGAGTTACAGTTTTAACTGTGACTGATTCTGTTTTTTTTGTTTCTATCACTATTAAGGTAACATGCTGTCACTTCTTTTCTATCATACAACTAATTTATAAAATCTTTTTAATCACTGGTTTATTATCTGGGATAGCAATGTCCAAGATTTTATTAAATGTATAGCATCACAGAGACTTGTTTTTCCAGGAGAGTAAGTAAGTTTCTGAAATGGCTGGTGAGCGTGTGAAAGGTAAGTGTAGAGCAGCAGCTGGCTGACTTGGGGTTTGCCTTTGAGCAGCAGTTAGCCCCATTACAAGCAGCTTGCTGGGGACTAAGTACCTTTCTCTTTTCTTGGCTTTGCAACAATGGACGTGATCCTGGCAGTTGCATGCTTGACCAGACTGGGAAAGTGTGGTTGATTTAAACAGTTAAAGGAACTGTAGTTTCTGAAATTTCCGAAATTTCCCAACTGACATCAGAGTTTCCAAGCTGTGGGAAGTGATATGTTAACCATGTAAAAGTAGTCTGCATAGGCTGCCAGTTGCTGGTCTACGGCTGTACATGAAGAAAGGGATGAGTGGTGATTTGAAGAGTGAGAATAACACAGCTCTGCTCTCTGACCTCAAGTTCTCTACCTGTGTAAGGCGTTCCTGCTTCACTGCTGTCGTAGATCGGCAGTGGGGTAGGTACAACAGGTCCTGAGTTGGGTTCGGAGTCCTCATCCAGCAGTGGGTCAGCCAGAAGGGGAAGAGGAGTAGCATGGTGCCCTTGTTAAAGGGAATGAAAGGATGGAGTAGGAATGAAAAGAGATTCCCCTGTCTTCTTGCTGCGTATGCCCTTGGAGGCAGATGCATGGATGGGCATAGCCAGGAACTGTTGTCCCTGGTGGTGGTGCTAGCAGCTAGAGATGCCTCTGGCAGTGGCACATGAGCAAACAAAATGTGATAATCTCTTTACTAGAGAATTTTTTAACACCGTGAAAACAACTGTAGTGTTAATTTTTTTTTTTTCCCTTTGGTACATCTGTTCTACTGTAGCTTAAATCTTAATTCTTTTAAAAGGAGAACTTTCAGATTCCTGATGCTTACCAGGCTGTGACAGGAGTGGACTCTGGAAATGCTAGTGATGAAGATTTGCAAAATCAAGGGATAACTGGATGTCCTGTGCAAAGAGAAGTGCTGCCTGGAGCAGTGCCGCAACCGGTATGAAACTGTCATTTAAATTTCTGTTTGTCATATAGAGTATGACTGTAGTAGAAGATGGCAGTGCATTTAAAAACTTGTTAGAGGGTGAACTAACAACCCACACTTTCTTTACAAAAAATTAATAGCACCACTTTGTTTTTAGATGTTTTTCAAACATAGTTAACTTGGACTATTTTGCACCTTGAACTGTTAGCACAAACAGTTAACAGCTGCACTTCTGACACTTTTCAAATGATTATTGTTTTCTAAGAATTGCATGGTGACTGGAGATGTGCTGGATTCCTGCACTGCTGCTGAGTTGCGATTAGATTCACTGTATCTTCAGTGCATGGACAGCCATAAAGCTGATGTCACAGATGTCCTTCCAAAGCAAGAAATACAGGCCTCTGAGGGTCAGGCTGCTGCTTTGGATGCAGAAGTACTACAGACAGCAAGAGGATTTTTGGGCCACTACACCACTCCTAAAGTTCTTAGTGCAGATGCACCTCAGACAGGTGCAACTGAATGCGAAGTCGGTCTTCCTGATACTTACCTGTCTCCAACTGCAGACAGCTGTGAGAACATAAGTTTAGCTACAGTGGACAAAGGTAGGTTGCTTTAGATATAAACTATACAATTGTGACCAGACTCCATTGCATGGAAGAAGAAATAAAATTGTGTGCTATGCATTTTTCTTTAGTTATGCAAGTTGGTAATAAAAAACAAGGTAGCATGAATAAATTTTGACTTGTTTTTGTTTTTAAAAATACTGACTGTTGTATATTGCACTTCATCATTGTTTCTTTGATGATCAAACTAGTTTAAACTCGCAGTTGCAGCAATATGAGTTATGTTTTGTTTAACTTGTTGCTGACTTCTGGCAAGTGAACTCCTTAATCTAAACTTAAGAGACTTTGCCATATTCCTTTTTATTTTAATCAACAGCGTAGCACTTGATATATTTTTCAGGTGATTTACCACACAGCATTGTCTATCAAAATGAAGAGGGCAAATGGGTGACTGATCTTGCATATTACACTTCATTTGATGAAGAACAAAACTTAAATCTGTCTGAAGATGATAAAATAAATGAAGAGTTCATTACAGGATGTATGTAATCTTTTTCATTTTTAGTTAGCTGTTGTTGTCTGTAATAGTGTTAAGTAAACTTTCTTCCCTTTTTTTTTTTTTTTTCACTTCAACAAATCGCTATTTGTTGTTGCAAAGCCACCAGGCTTTAGATACTACAGATTATTTGAAAGTAGCCTATTGTGATATTATCATTAGTTATAGTTGATAACTTCTTTCCATGTTTCCTTCTCTTCCCATGAAGAGTCTTCTGTTTTATTTCAAAAAGCATTCTAGCACATGTCACTGGTACCTATAGTATGAGCAAAAGTAACCCCTGTAGCTGTCATTTCCACAATTTTTCCTTTGGACTTTAATTATTGTTATCCTTTCTTTCAAGAAGGGGAAACAGTAGTCATTCTGTATTGCATGATTGTTATAAGACAGGAAATAATTGTAAACAAGAAATTTCTACAACATCAACTAGAGTGTGAAAAGAGCCGCTGAATTCACTAGCTTGTGATTTTTTTGTGAACCCCTTGGGAATGTCCTGATGCGGAAAATTGGTACTAGTACTGAAAAAGGCTTGGAGCTTACTGAGGGGCTTTACAGGATTCTTTATCTTCTAACAAATTCCAGGCATTTTGAACCTCTGTTTACTTTAAAAGTTGTTTATTTTCCTTAAGCCATGTCTGACTGATCTTCATGAGAGTCTGTATGATTGTCACACAGGCTTGGATAATATGCACGTAATGCTGTAGACAAATCGGTTCCTCAGCACCAAAATGTCATCTGGTCATCTCTTTTACTAGACAGATTGAAGCAATGTGTGCAACAGTTTCTCCTAGTGTCTTCTAGTTTCTAAAATTGGCTTTTGGATGGGCTGATGTATTATAAAGATGTCCAGAGTCCACTGAAGGTTCTTTTTTCTTTCAAAGAGAATGCTGTATATGTTGCTGTCTACAATTGTTTATTTTGAATGAGTGATCAAACAAGGTTGTCTAGTTGAAATAATGTTTTTCAACACTGCAGTGGTTTTCTGCTGGAACAAGCAAATATGATCCAGTTTGGTAGAAAGCTTCCTTATCTGCTGTGGCTGTAAAGCAGAGGTCCTCCATTATTTTTCAAGTGCCAGAATATTTCAGACGCTTTCCGCCGTCTCAGACTCAGGTTGTCAAGTGATTAGAATATTTGACTGTTGTAAATTTTTCCAAGACTGATTAGCATTTTCCCAGCTGATCGTTTTTTAAGGCAATTCTGCTTTCGTGCTGATTGCCTTACCTCTTCGCACAGTAGAAGGCATGTGCTTACGGATTCAATGTGGTTAGTATTTTTCTGGCTGCTAGTTTGCCTGTCTGCAGTCCTCAAGTGTGATGCTTGACAGATAAGAGATTTTATTTGTAGGGACAGAAAGGACATGTTACATCTGATGCTTCTGAGTCTCATTTATGGCATGTCTGTCTCTGTCAGTAAGCTGTGCACACGGTGTGTTCTTGTACAGAATAGCGCCGGATTGCTCACTTGACAGGGTTTGGTGCTTGAGGAAGTCTTCGGAGAGCTGTATGGTGCTCATACAGAGGTTTAAGCTAAGAACTGATACTGCTTTAGAGTTCAGCTGGATATAACGGTGTGTCGTAGTGCTAGGTTGCCTGTGGGAAACGCAGTTGGATTGCTCAATAAATATGTATTCCAACTTTGTTTCTTTCCTCAAAGTATGTACTGCGACTTCCCATCAGTAATTTTATGGACAACAGCTGTGTTCACTTTACAAGTTTGTGTCCCTTCTTGACTTATTCCTCCATTTGCTGTGTGTGCTCTATGACTAGGGATGCTGTGTGTATAAGGCCGCATATTTTATAAGTTTTGTTGGGCTTAATAATACATTAACATTGAAATAAGGTGGTAGAACAGTATCTCTTGATCAGCAGCTTTTTACATCATTTTGGTGAAGAGACTCTTACGTGTCCTTTGTCCTCTAAATGGTAATTGTGGAAATAACACAAGCGCTTGAATTTAAAAGAAGCATTGATTTATTTGGCCTGTTAATTTGCACAGGTATTTAATGAACTGGTACAAACCAGGCTGTTTGCTTTGCTCACAGGTTCACAGGTACCACCTTGATGAAATTTTCAAAAGCAAATGTAGTAAAAGTTTGTTTGGAGATAGTCATATGATGCTCAATTCTAGCTAGTATGGGTAGCATAACCTATGAAAAGTTATAGTTTGGTTTGGAGTTAAGGCCATAAGAGACTTACTTTCTTTACCGCTAAGTTTGTTAGTTAAATGCTGATTTTACTTTGGCTCCTGAAGATCCAGGGAGTACCCTTTTAATATGAATTTCATATGAACTTTTCTCACTATAATTCGATGGAATAACTCCTAGTGTGTCCCAAACTGTCTCAGAAGTAGAATTAAATGTTGCAATATCTGTCCCTCAAATTTAGTTTAATGATGCAAAACAGTAATGACAGCACTTAATAACTTATGCCTTATTTTAATAAATGTTCTCTTTGGTTTTAAGCTGAAGCAGCAGCTCTGATTGCACAGGACCAGGAAGAATTTGAGAAAGCACACAAACTTGTGCAGGTAACTAGTTACCTCGGTGTAAATGGAGTAGTTCTCTAATTTGTTTGCAAGTTAGAACTTCTGAAATCTCTTTGTCTGCAGGCGGAAAGAGTAGACGTTCTAAACGCATCTCAGTTAGCAGATACTTCATGGAAATCTGCCAATAGCTGCATTCTGCCGAGAACATCTGATCTTGATAAAGATGGCAGTTATTTACATTTGTCTTTGGGAGAGTTCTTTGGTCAGAGATCTGAAGCTCTTGGTTGTCTTGGTGGAGGCAGTGATGTGAAACGGGTATGTATCTTATATTAAGACAAAAGGAAAGAACAAGAACAAAACAGGTAGCACTACTTTTTTTTTATATCGTAACTAATTCTTTCTGAGAACTACTTTTGTAAGTAGTTTTGTTTCCCACTTGGAATTTCTGATGTGAAGGACTGGCTGGTGTTATCGATGAATCTTGATCTTCACCTTTTTGGTGAGAAACTAATTATGTAGAATTAGAGAGAGAAAAGTGCACCATATCCAGGGTGCATGTTGAAGGTCCAAGAAAATGATCCACATAATAGTTGAATGAAAAGCTGCTCAGGCAAGGGGATCGGAACAGTGAGGGTGTCTTTGAATGGCCGTTGATAGTTGACGTGCTATCTAGGCAATTGCCCAACTTCAGTAAAAATGTAGACATCTAGACTCTAACTTACCAACGTACTTCTGTATGCTTCTTGCACCTATCTGTTACCTGTCTCTTCTCTTATTTACTGTTGGTAGACAGCATCTCATCTGTGTTGCAGACAAAAAAAAAAGTGGGGAAGTGAGTGCAATGGGAGGAAGAAGTCAAATATGCTTGTGTAATTCAGTTGTGTCCTGGTGAATCGGTAGAGATGGCATGTTTTGTCTTGATGCATTCAGAAGCTGAGTGGCAGAGCATGCCTCCAGCCAGAGATCCTGAGACTTTCTTTTGTCTAACTGGTAGAAATAAGTTGTTATTTTATGTAGATACTGGAAGCGTATGTGTTGGGATTAGGCATTTGCAGTGCTAGGAGGCATATGTTATTTCTCAGTGGTATGAGAGCCAAACACCGACTGGGGAGGCACTGTGGCCAGAACTGCTTTGCAAGCCCACTGAACCTATTTCTTGATGATTACATTTACTCATGCTGTATTCCGGGGTAATTTCTTTTTTATAGCCATCTTTTGGTTACTATATTACATCTCCGAAGAGAAGGCAACCTGTTGCTTTGCTAAGGCAATCTGGTTCATCAGGAGGTGACACCGGCCAAGAGATTTCGCAGTTGTCTGAGGTGTTTCCAGGTAATTATAGAACAGAAGGGTCAGTCCTAGACAGTGGTTATAACACTAGTTAAGAATTACTTGTATATAGCTATTAAAGACTATTAAGAGTAATCGGTGGTAGAAGGACTCTAGTTTTCATTCACCAAATATCTTTTTTGTTCTGAGCACCTCTCCCACCCCCTCGTCCCCCAGAAAAACACAGAACCTAAACACTTACAAGAGAGAACATTCTAATACCAAGTACTACCCTAAATTGTCTTGAATATTTCAGCATTTCCAGATACTGGATAACTACCTGAAAGTCTTGTAATAATTAAAGTCTGTTCAGAGTTTTCCTGTTGAAAAAGCTGTATAAATGTGTTGCCAAAAACCAACCAACCAAAAAAAACCCCAGAAAATTGGTCTGTTTGCTCATATAGGTATAGAAGATATAGGGAAGGAAGGAAAACAGTGTGGGTTATAGCTGAGCTGAAAATGTGTGCATAAAACATAGTCTACGTTTTTTCCTACTGTCTTAAAAAAAGGAAAGTTACACTACCACGATGTGTGCTTAACTTAAAGTAGTAATTTAGGAGTCTCCTCCAAAATTTTCTATGTAAGGATCACCGCACACATCTTGGTGTATATATATATGCCTATCGACTTAATAAGGTATGTTTAGGAAAGGATGACTGCATTTTAAAGCATCTCTACTACTCTTGATAGAACTGTGGCAACATGAGTCTTTGGGAACCTGCTTGTATGGTCAGTGCAGTGACTTAAATACTTTTTTGCATTGGTGAAATATCTCCATCAGGCTTTTAGGGAGCTCACTTCCTTGAAAAAGCTTTACAGCTGTAATTTCCCTCATGCTGGGACCTTGCGAATGTTTTTAAAAGATCTCTAAAGATTTTTATTTTTTTTTAAATCTAGTGTTGGTGTGCTTAAATTCACTGTTCACTCTACAATAGTCTGGGGTTTTGTCAAAAAATACTAGGAGTTCATTGGGTTCATGACCTCTGTTCAATTAAATTATAGTTATGATTGTTGCCCTGAATAACAGAAAAATGCCCTGATGTGCTCTGCAGCTCTTTTGATATGAGGATTGCTATAAATGCTAGAGGAAGTAGGTATTTGGGTCACTTTGTTGCCAAAATATTAATAGTTACTGCCATCTGATTTTCAGTAGTATTGGCAATAATAATATTTATCAGCAATACCAGTGTGCAAATCTTGCTTAAGGAGCAGCAAATGGAGAGGAAGCTGAGAGGTCAGTAACCTGAGGAGGGTGTTACTTGAAATAGGAAGTAGGTCCAGACCACGAATATCTACTAGAAGAACAGAAGTAAAGGGGAAAAAAAACCCAAGTGAACAACAAAAAAAGAAAACAAGAAAAAAACCAACCAGAATCAAACA
>NW_009613554.1:17207-26520 GCF_000690535.1 Cariama cristata
AAAAGAAAAAAACACAACCCCACCCAAACCTCAGACCTTCAGCCAGGAACTCATTTGAAGTGGTAGCCTCTAGATCTCCTGTGAAGGATACCTCCTAATTTGGGCTTGATCTCCTAATCAAGATGATTATTCGTGGTTTTGGTGGTTTCAGAAACATATGTGTCCCTCTTAAACAATCCTTCAAAATCACCGGTTCACTGCTATCTGTCTCAGTTAAACCTTGTTTCCAGCATAAGAAAATTGGCTTTACTCTGATTTAACTCCTCTAGTTTTCTTCTGGAGTTTGGTCTATGTTCATGTTATCTTGCAAACACCATTTAATGAAAAGATTTGTTTAGCTTATGCTAATGTGATAAGCTACCTGAAAATAAATTTGAAGAGTGAGCATGGTATTCATCATGCCAGCCAATTTTGTGGCTTGAGCATAAACTTTGAGTACTGTAGAGGAAACACTTGATGCTTGTGGTATTTGCATTTGTGCCTTTATAACAGCTCTTTTTTCTATAGAGCATTAAGGCAGCATGTGTATCCCAAGAATGCAGGTGTTTAGACAGTTTGCTTACTGTAAATTAATTCCCCGTCTTTCTTTGTTCTTAGATGAGTTAGAAGCACAAGCAAAAGAACATGCAAATTCTGCCAGCTGTGAAGATGTGTGGCATAAGATGGATACTCCAGCTGAAACACCTGAAAGCTTTAATACAGAAGCTGCTACCAAAAGTAAAGCAGAGGTATTTCTTGTATTTTTCTAATAAGTGCAACTATGAACTTGAACAAAATTCAAATAAGTCCGATTATTATTGTTTCTTTGAATACAGCTAAATGTGGACTTTCATATCAGCTCACTGCTTTTTATATCGATCATTTGAATCCTAGCAGGTGCCACTGTTTGTTAGGACATTCTCATTAGAATGCCATGATCCTGTAGCGAGTCAGGTGTTAAGATCACCATCTCATTTCCTTTTTCTCCCTACTTCACTTTTGGAGTCGCTTGGTCTGTCAGCCCATAGTTTTTCAGAGATTACTGGGCTATTGACGTTCTGCGATCAAGTTTCCGAATTTCAGCTATGTCTCCCCCTTCTGTTGTTTTTTTTTTTTCTTTTTGATGAAACATCTTGTCTTTAGCATGGGAATAAAGTCTTTTCTTGATAAAATTAAAAAGTATTGATGTGGTATAAGTCTGAAAAAAGTGTATTTTCAATTTGGCAATCCTAGACACCTACCTTCTCTGCCGTACTGTGTCATGTTCTTTTTCTGATTTGGTAGCACACAGGCAGACTCGTTCAGTTACAGAAACAACCCTTCTATGTGGTCACTGAAAGGAATCAGTAGCTAGCAAGTTTGACTTGGTTTAGCTGATCAGATGATGAAAGCTGCAGACTTAAATGCAGAAGGACTGGTTGGATTGCTCATCTGACTATGTACTGCCATAATTGCTTTTCTTTTCTAATTTATCCTTATCCCTGTTGTTCTAGATACAAAATGAGTAATTTGGGGTTTTGATAATGTATATCTAGATTCTAACCTACCCTACCCTCAGTTTGTACAAGTTTAGGTCACCCTCAGTCTGATATGGATGCTAAAATGTTCTCAAACACAGAGAGGTCACAGAATGGTTGAGGTCAGAAGGCATGCCTGGAGATCATCTAGTCCATCCCTTCTTGTTCAAAGCCAGGTCAAATAGAGCAGGTTGGTCAAGGTCCGGTCACATTTTGAGTATCTGCGTTCTCTCTGGGCAACCTGTTCCAGTGTTTGATCATGTTGACATTAAAAATTTTTCCTTATATTTAAATGGAATTTCCTGTATTTAAAATTGTGCCCATTGCCTCCTTTCTTCTTACTGGATACCTCAGAGGAGTCTGGGTCCATCTTCTCTCTGCCCCCTCCTCTACCCCTCAGGTATTTATACATATTGGTAAGATTTCCTCCTGAGCCTTGTTTTCTTGAGGCTAAACAATTCCAACTCTCTCCTCATATGACAGATGCTCCAAGCTCTTACTCATCTTTGTGGCCCTTCACTAGACTCTCTCCAGTATGTCCACTTTTCTACTGGGGAGTCAATAACTCGACCCAGCACTCCAGATGTGGTTGCACCAGCGCTGAGTAGCGGGATTGGGTCTCATACCACCTCCGTAAGCCTGCAGGCAACGCTTTCTTACTGCAGCCCAGGATGCCTTTGCCACAAGGGCACATTGCTGGCTCCTGGTCAGCTTCCTATTGACTTATTGCATGCCCTTTTCTAAGAATAGCCAAGTGAAAACTAAAGAAGAAATCAGACTTCAGTGACAAAGAAAACTGTAGGAATAGCTTTGTCTTCCCCTTGGAGAGGCGGATGATTTAGTTGATTGGGAAGATACTGTGTATTTGGCCATGGTAGCTTCTTCTCTGCTGTTTGTTCTCGATGGGATTTTGTTCCCCATTCTTCCAATTGAATTAAAACATTTTAGGATTTTAGAAGTTTTACAGGAACTAAGGCTTCCTAGCAGGCAATCTTTATTTAATCTTTTAAAAAAAACTTTGTGGAGTAGACTTAAAAAATTAGTACAGTGAGAATTATGGGCATTGCTGTGTTCCTTCCTGACAGGTGATTAAAAATGTGACAACTAGTAATGTTAATATATTACCATATAGCAGAATGCAAAATAATGTAAACAAACAAAACACAGAAAACAAAACACTAACAAAAAGTTTCTTAATTTGATACTTAACTTGTTTTGGTTTGTTGTAGGATGGAATTCATAAAGATAAGTTTGAAGATGGGTTATCTCATCATTCTGACTCTGTCCTGAGTATTAGCACGATCGCATCTGCTATTGCTAATGCTTCCTCCAGTGCTGATCCTGCCCAGCTAGCTGCTATGATGATGGCACTCTCTAATAAAGGTAAAAGAACGTGTTTCCTTCCTGGAATTGTTAAGGAGACGGAACTATCTGCTAATCAGGTGTTATCCAGCAATGTGGAAAATAGCACATTTGATATGGAAAAATACCTCAAAAAAACAGATGAGATTGGACATGAAAGTGAATATGAGAGTATCATGAAACATGAAGCATCTGTCCAGAGCCTTATACCTGGTACCTTTTTATTGGGTAAAGATAAAAATAAGGATACTTTTGCAGAAGACTTGATAAGTAATCATAGCAAGCAGCAAGAAAGAGAGAAGCGATTTCTGGATTATTTTAATGAAGAAAATGATTCTCAGATTTTCCCTAGTCTATCTGGTGTTCCCAACCATGAAGACATAACTGCAAATAATGTTAAATATTCAGAAAAGTTGTCAGATTTAGTGAATAGTAAACACTCACAGTCAGTGAATGCTGATCTTAGATCAGATACGCTCGATACCAAAACCTCACCTACTGGAAATGTAGCACAGACATGTGGAATTCCTTTAGCAGCGAAAATGGAAGTGGCACAGAGAAGTTCACTTGCTTACCAGACCAGCGATCTCTCTAGATGTTTTATCAGGGGAGATGCAGAAACAGTAGATCAAGCAACACGTGCTGGTCCTGAACCACGTAATGATTTGGTGAAGAGAAGTACAGGAAATCCTCTGTCAGTCAGCAACGTAAAACCTGCCAAGCAATCTAGTAAATATGTCTCAGGAAGTCCTACAAAAGCAAAGCCTATGCAGAAGTTGGACAATGACGAAAAGAAGCAAAATGCAAAAATAGAGAAGAGAAACAAAGACACCGGTACTGCTTGCGGTGGGAATGGGAAACATGTAACTTTTGATAACCCCTCCCGAACTTCCCAGAATAGTACTGGTAAGTAATCCTATATAAATGTAACCAGTTGTTGAAAAGGCTTTGCTTGACAGCAGACTTGTTCCCTGTGCCTAAGTAAATACTGTTATTAAATTCTATTTACCAGAGCATAAACCCATTCTACCTGAATGTGACTTGCAGCCTCTGGAAGATGAGCAGTGTAGCTTCAGACCTTCAACTTCACCACTTATTCACTCTTCTCCTAGTGAGACTTCTGGAACAGCACTTTCAGGGTAAATTTCTTGGTGCAGATTATAAGAATTATTAATGCTTCATAAGGATTTTTGAGGGATCAGGTTTTAGTTTGAATGTTGTCCTTGATCTCGGTTTATAGGAGATGTTTGTCAGGCTAATACTTCATTCTCAGACTAAGCTTTCTGTTTGCTTTTATTATTTGTATGGGGAAACAGTCCTGAGCAATTGTTAACTTTTTTATTTTCCTCACTGGCCTGATGAGACAGGGATGCTGGATAGGAACATTGCTGTTTCTGATCAGGATTATCCAATAATGCAAGAATACAAAATATTCAGCCCATTAGATACGTTAGATACCTAAAACTTTGTGTTGATGGAGCTATAAAATCCAATATTTATTAATTGTTGTTCTAGCGTAATTCATCTGTTACAAACAAAGCTATTTGGTTGGAGGTTATGCTGTTTATTATTATATGATGTTATATGATAACAAAGCTTGACATTGTACAGACCAAAGAAGATGTGTTTTTTAAACTCGTAAGTATTTTGCTCAGTTTGGTTCTCCGATTCATACCACTGCTTGTTGTGAGAGAGGATGGGTAGAAATGTTTGTATTGCTTTTGACCACTTCATATTTTGAAACTGCAACTTGTGTCTAAGATTTAAGGCTTTCTTAGCAACTGAAAAGGCAATGTTTTTTAAATGAGCTCCCATAACAGTAAGTGTTATATAAACTATAAGGTTACAAGTAAGTTGACTATGTAGTCTTAAACATATAAACATGGTCAGTAGCCAATGGCTATGTATGTTCTCATAAAAAGTGGAGGCAACTGATTTCATTGCCTTAACTTTTAAGTTCACTGTTTGATATTTGACTACAGTTAGTGTGTTGTACATGGTGTTAGAGTTACAGACTGTCTCGCATTTCTCAGAAGCTAAAATGTGCAGAAGTACGTGTATTTTTGCGAGTGTCTTATATAGACATTAAGATTTCCAGTTAAAATTGTCAGTGACTTACTTTGCCTGTTATTGCTTCTTGTTTGACAAAGTGGTGAGAGATCCTGTGTTTTCAGGTGTGTGAAATGAAGAGAATGTCAGCAGTGAATAGGAAATACTAATGTGTAATGCCTGGGATGTTGAATGTTTTTATTTGAAATTCTTCCATCTAGTTAGATACAAGTATATTGATTCGCATTTTTTCTTTTAATAAGCTGTTATGTTGTTTCTGTGCCCTTAGCATCTGAGTTCAGTTGCGGAACTCTGATGCTTTGCCTTATGGATTTATATCAAATGAAAATTAGTTTTATGTACACCAAAGCTGAGACTTGTAAAGGTTAATTGAGAGCTGATTTCTCATTTCTACTGACCGCACTAGAGTGGCTAAGTAAGTTGACTTTTAGACTAGTATAGTTAATGTGTAGCATTGATTTTTCTGGGGGCAGCATTAGAAATATATTCTAATACTGACATACTTTGATCTGTTTTTCAGGTCTGAAAGTGACTTTACTTGCACATCACACTATCAGGAACCTTCTTGCAAAGAGAGTGTACTACCTCAGTCAGTTTACTCAAGTCCTAGCATGAGCAGATTAACATATGTCTCTGCATCTGACAGTACCCTTAAGAACACAGCTGTAATACATGATCCGGAGACATACTGGGTAAGAAAATCTTGAACTGTAAATATGTCTTAATTCCCTTTCTTTAAAGCAAACAAAACAACACCTCCCCTTCATCCCCAAACCAAACCCTTAAATGCTCAAAGTAATTCTAAATTAGAAAAACTGAAAGGATTTCAGAACAGTTTAGGACATGCTGTGCGTAGGGAAAAGGTATTCTGCTTCTCCCCCCACCTCCTGAGTTTTGCAGAAACTTAAATTCTGAAATAGATTGTGTCAAATGCACAAACTCTAATGCATATAGACATAGTAAAACACTCAAAGAACTACTAAATTCTGAAAAAAGTTAGAGTTGGTGTATTTTTCCCCTTTCATTTTTTCCTCAATTTCTTGTTAAGTCATTCTGTTCTTGGAATGCAGTGCACTGTTCCAGTAGTAGTTTGCAGGATCTGTATCTGCTTTCAGCACTCCTGAGGCTCCCTTTCTTCTCAGCTTCAGCTATTAGGAGAGTATTTTTCCTGTGGTGTTTTTTTTTTTTTTTTTCCTGGAGAAATGTTTATAAATACATATTTGGGTACATGGGCGTTGGGTAGAAGGTTGGACTTGATGATCTTTGAGGTCTCTTTCAACCATAATGATTCTATGATTTTAGCTTTAACTTTTTTCAGAACTGAAGCTATCATTTTCTACCTTTGACAGTCATTCTGACTGCTCCTACTGCTTTAGCAAGGAGTCTACTCTGAGAGTGAAACTTCTGTTCTGACTTGCAGTCTTATGCTGATTAAGATAATTGTCATTCTTTCATCTAAATCCATGGATTCCTTGGAATCTGGAATCTTTCTGTTATGCCTACCCCCTTCCAAAGTACGTGGAAATGTGGATGGGACTTTAAAAATCAAGCAAACAAAAGCTGCAAAACCTCTCTGACTGCATCCATATCTGTGTAAATCTGAGTGGTTACATTTATTTTGTAATATCTTTATCAGTAGTGGATTTTTCTAACACAGGAAATAAAAATGCTATCTATGATGCATTTTTTTTTTTAATTCACTTGCAGAGGGTGGGGCTTTTCAGGACTGGTGACTAGTGAAAGCTTAGAGAAGCCTTCTTTTCCTCACATAGGAATGCCAGTAGCAATGTTCCTTCATGCTGAAAGCATCAGGAAGAAGGAAGCGTGTGTTGTGGCCTGTAGTTCATTTTGTTCTAGGCCTAGTTGCTAAAGTTACGCAGGGAATATCTGTTCTTTTCCATCTTGATGTTTCCAGTGGGAATCGTAGTCCCATAGGAAGGAACCCAAGGGCAAATTTAAATGGGTATTTGCTTGCAGTCCATGCTGGCATAGCATCAACTCTTGGGTCTATTTCATATTTGAAATGCGTATGGTTCTAGATTCCTGGTGTCTTGTGCAGACGCCTGGCTCTTGATGCTTTGACAGAACTGGCTGCACACTAGTTTGCCCCTCTGTCTTGAAGAGATGTTGATGTTTGAGTAGTCTTTGTTCCCCAGGATAGTTTGGCAGGGAGGTCCTCAAGTACTTTGTCAAAGTTCCACATTTGTATTATGAGTACATTTATAAGTCCCATTTATAATGCTGCAGTGCTAATTTATTCCTTTGGGTTAGTAATCTTTTACGCAGGGAGAGAGAGAGGCTGAGAGATCTTCATCTCATTTGTACTTATTAAGAACCACTTTCAGGTCCCTTGCCTGAAGCTTCTTACAAACAAGAATGTTTGTATTGGAGTTATCTTCAGATCTGAATACTTACTACAGCACAATCTGTTTAACCGGTGGTGGCCTCTCCCTTTAACACTAGGGTCAGGTTGTCGAAGGTACATGATTTTTTGAAGTTTTTTTTTTTATTTCTTGTTTGGTTGATTTGACCTAGTGAGCCATCTCACCTCAGGCAGCTGCCCTGAATGCCCTTTTTAAAGGATTGTAACTTGCAGCTTACTTTTCTACAACAACCCAAACAGCTACTTTATTGTTCTTTCCCCTTCTTTCACATGCATCTCCCTGCCTCCCAAGTCCTATTACTTAAGCTCAACAATTGCTTTGTACTCTAGATACTCTTCATACTTTTGTGTTAAGTCTCTTCCTGTGTCGGAGTTCTCTAGGTATGCCTGTCCTGAGCTGATGTCTGCTTGCTTTGGTACCACATCGTCTAGTTTTGGTTTTGAAACTTTTAAAAATTATTTTGAAACTCCATTTTTGAAAATGGAGTTTGCGATCTGCATGTACTTCACAATAGAAGTTATCTTTGTAGCACGTCTAAAAAACACTTTCATTTTTTGGATTGGTAGGGGAGATCCGTGGAGTTCCATCCCCTGTGTTGCGAAGCCTGCCGAGTGTGCTGCCGGGCGTGGGAGGGTGGTTGTCCCATGGTCAGTCCTCCTCCGCTGATCAGTGCCAACGCTACTGTTGGTAGCTGTGAACAGTGCAGGAGAGGGTGTGATCGCTTCTACTCTTGACAGTTAACCCAACAGGAGATTCCATGAAACACATTTTGTGTATCCATATTTATGATCTGTACTTCTTTTTCTCTTGGTTTGATTTCCAAGTTCAAAAACCTCAAGACTCTGGGACTAAGAGGAACTGAGAATGGGGGCAAGGTGTGCTTGTTCCACCTGTGCTGTGCATACCTGCCAAAATGGAAGGCCTCTGGGCTTGAATGGTTTCTTTGTGTAAGTGCACAAAGAAAGTGCTTTCATGCATCTCAGATGAATCCTTTTTGATTAGTGATTTGGTCCAGGGCCATTCCGTTTTTAAATTATTTTTTTTCTTAAAAGCTGGCAAGTATGTCTTTAGTGTTTGGTGTGTTGGGTTTTTTTGTTCTCAACAAATCTATCTGCTATGATGTTACTGTAACTTACTGCTGCTGGGTCCTTAGCTTTTACTAAGAACCCTAAGTACAGATTTGATACCTAATCACATCAGCTTTTTGTTAGTGGACTCTTAATACTTCGGGATTCTAATTTCTTGTTAGAAGAAACTCAGGCCTTAGTAAGCACTTCTACATTCAAGAAGTCATAAAGAATACGGAGAGAAGTCATTTATACCGCACTTGGATGCTGCTATTTAGGATCGATTCATGCATTTTTAAATGTGAAAATCTTCTTGGTATTGGATCCAAAGTCAATAAATAAGACAACTCACTGCATGTCTCTGTTTTTTAGAATAATAGTGTCTGTGAACCTGTCAGTGAGTTTAAGAATCTGCTCCATTTGGTTTTTTTATAATACAGTTACTTTCCCACAGCATGGCTTTATAAAATCATAGGAAGTCAAGCATTTCTGGCCTTAAGTCTGGGCCAGCTCTTAAAAGGGGTGGCAGAGGCTCTCTTAACCCCTGCCCTCCCCCGGGAGGGGAAAACTCGGAGGAAAGGGACAGGGACTTAGGGGCTGGAAATTAAAACTACTTTAATAATACAATAATAATGGAAAATAATATAAGGTATTAATACTAATGCTACTAATAATGGGAAAAAAAAAGGAAAAATATACAAAACCGATCCTGAGTGTCCTGATGAGGGTGGGGGATTGCAGGCCGCAGGCCGCAGCCCCCAGAGGCTCCGGCGCCGGCGCCAGCAGGCCACGCGCCCACACCCAGACATCCCACAGCCAACAGGAACCGGATTCAGGAATGCACAGGTCGGGGTCGGAGGCAGGAGAGCGAGCAGGGTCCCACAGGGATGCCGGCCATGAAGGAGGAGAACGAGACCCTCGTGATCCCTTAGCT
>NW_009613555.1:0-32049 GCF_000690535.1 Cariama cristata
TCTTACCCGGGCTCCAGGGAGGCAGCAGAATAAATCTTGTGCAATTCTCCCTCACACCCCGGAATGAGTCTCATGCCATCTAAGCAATGACCCCTCTCTGTCCATGAGGTGCTCTGGGATCCAGCCTATGGCATTGCAGTGCCAGGTGACCCCAGCCCACGGGGCTGATGCTCAGACTTGTCATTGGGATGCCCCAGCTTGCTTCATGCCTCTGGGCTCTAATAACTTCCAATAATACTGACTATATTTTACCTCAGCCATAAAGCCATAAACCGTAAGTTTGAATTTAAGAATCCAAGTAACAGCTTTAAATCTTGTGGGGCTGCTTATCTTTAAAATAGACATGTGATTAAATATGGTGATAAGATGGAGTTTTATGTTGCAAAGTATCAGACTTCAAACTGCCTTCATTTCACTCTGAATTTCTTGATTTTCAGACTGAATTTGCCCATGAAGACTCTTTAATCATAAAGTATACAAGCTAAGAAGCAAATGAGAAGGCTAGAGACACCTGTAAGCAGGAGATAAAAAATATATTGTCTCTGTATGAATTTGGTCATACATGCAGATATGAGTTGTTGGGAGGAATAGTACTCATGTTGTATAATTTTGGAAACTTTTGAAGAAAAGCTTTCATTGAAGTGATACTGAAACCTTTCTTCTCATCTGAGTTAAGCTTAGTATGTGTACATATGTATATGTGGGCTTGTTCATATGTTCCATGATTTCTTGAAAATCCTTTCTCTTATTAGGATGCTCTTCAAAAAAGAACGAAACAAATACAGAAAAGCAAGGGATTGAAAGGTTTAATAATGAAAGTAGGCATGTTATAAGCATCCATTTATTCTAGACAGTAGCTTAATAAATAATTTTGGGCACTTTAAATCTTTCAGCAAAAAACCCTTTCGTCCAATTCAACAAAGACTGCTAACAATGCTCAAAGAGTTACATTCTTTGGTAAAAAGTTTGAATCACTTTTATAAGTGAATATCAAACGTAATTATTAATTATGGAAATGTTCTCTCAGTTACACATTTTATTCATTTATAATGCAAGTAACCTTTAAATTATTACATTTAATTATGCTTCAGCAGGTAATGGATTATATCTAATCAGCAGATAAACATCTGTCTTCTAAAATATGTAATTGTGCTGTATTATTAGGATGTGTATGTCCTTGACTCTTATCCACTTGTAATAGCAACTGTCAAACAAAAGCTAAAAAAAAAAAAAGATTTACAAAATTTCATTACAATAATCCATATTTTGTTCTATCCTTGGCAAAATGTAGTCACCTTTCATCTGAAACATGAAGAATTTGTTTGTCTGATTTGGGTGATTTTGTATTCCTTAATTATGTTCTAAGGTTTTAAAGGGTTACGTAATTTCAGAGTACAGATACACCTATTGGAAAGTGTAACTTGACTAGTTCAACTATGTGAGGCCATTAACTACTGATTAAATTTTGTTCTGTAAATTTCATATAGCTTTAAGAAGTTTGTTTCAGTTATTACTATTTATTCTATGCTATCTCCTCATAAAGTAACAAAATTGCTACTGTTGTGTAAAATTTTGTGTAGCTTTTATTTTCAGTATTTCATTTTTATTATTTTCCTCAGTGCCAAGAAGCAGAAATGCAAAATTTTGATTAGTTATTTCTGAATTAATGTTACATTCCTAACACTTCCTGAAGTCTATCATATATCATAGGAACACAGGACTAGGATCAAAAAATTCAGAATCAATTCAAGTGATCATGTAATTAGACATTTATTTAGTCCTTAAAAATCCACTGTTCCTTTCCACAGCACAATCCTCAAATACACATTAGCGCAAACCCTAAAATCTATAGAGTTAAAAGATAAAAAAAGATTGCAGAAGAAGAAAACAAGAAAGATTAAGGAATTTATGTCTATGCCTAGGAGGAGGGAAGGAGGACTTTGTCAGGTGAAGATTACATCTGTGAACCTAACAGGGAGAAAAGGAACTTTAAGCTATTTGTCCCAGTGTCCTGTTTTTCTATAATAGTGCTGGGAGCTCCTCTATCTACTTTTGTTTGCAGACTTTTTTTGGAATAAGGTACTTCTTGTTGATCTGCTATGCCACTTGCATAATCTGCCATTTCAATGTAATAAGAGGGAAAATAGAGCATGAAAAGAAAGAAAGTATAAAATCTAGCATGGCAAAATAAATGTAAATTTGAGATTTCAACTGGCAGTATTTCTGTAGTATTTATTCTGGCTATATAGGGTCAGATCCTCATCTGCCATAATAGTACAGTTAAGCACCTCAATTTTTATGAGCTGAACATCTGTCCTACATTCAATATTTTTTACTAGAAGAATAATTTATATAGTCACAGTCCCTTAATATTTGAAAATGAGAGTTTTGATTACATACAAGTTGCAGGATGAGGTCCCATTTGGATGAAAAGTGCAAGTTCAAAGTATATACAGCTTTACTGTTTTCAGGAGGTTTTCAAGGTCTTACCACTATTTTATATGTTATTGAGTGACACATTCTCTTTCTTTCTGTCTGTGAGTATATGTTAGACAGCTGTTTTTCCAGCTGTATACAAACCGATAAACAATATTCAAGTGTCTGCTGGAGAGCTATGTAACTATTCACAGAAGTATTTAATCTGTTCAGTATAATAACTATATTATGTACTTGCATAAATGCTTTTCAGTAGCATAACCATAGATAATTATTTAATTTAAAGCCTCCCACAATTTTGGAGCCCCTATTATTTTTATAACCAAAATAATTGTATGCATGTTATCTTTTTATTTTTCATCAATCTTTCACATAAAGTCCTTTGATAGCTAAATAATTGAAAGAAATATGGGTAATCAAAAAGAAGGTGATAGGAAAAAATGTTACATTTTTATTATATACAAAATCACACTTTAAAAAGCACTCATTAAAAATGTTCATATGTTCACACCGTTTTTCAAGAAGCTGGTTTCAGAGGAAAGCAACAAAATTTACCTTTCAAAAGGTAAGGTGCATGGTGACATTCTCTGAGAATATTGATGCTGCTATTTTCAGCCCCCCAATTTAAGGGTTTATCATTTAGTCAAGTTTGAGTACAAGGAGGGGGGTTGAAAAATCGCAAAGTACTTTATTAGAAAGCATATTACACTGTCTCAGCCTTCAGAAAGACACATAGAAATTAAGCAAGGCCAATGTTCATTTTATGTGTAGTTCTTTGACAGCTCCCAATTATGTTACCAATCCAAGATAAAAAATCCAGAGAATGAGCTAATAAATTGCATTAGGGGAAACATCAAGACAAAACATTGCCTGGTACTCTGAAGTTTGCAAGGAGTTTTGCTGCTATGGCAAATAAAATTTTTAAATTGCTTATGTTAACAACCATTTACATGGACTGCTACAAGTGAAACAGTTTAGTCAGCTGTTGGATCTTTTAATTAAATCTAGTGTGTAATGCATTATTTGTCTTATTTTTCCTGAAATAGGAACAAAAAAAGGCAGTACACTGTGTTCCAGTTTTTTAAGCAATACATTACCCCAATATTGTATTAAAGAACAGACTGGATAACAAAAAAATTAATCTTCTCGAAGACGGACAATTTACAACGAACATTCTCAAGAGGAGGAAGTTACTTAATGAACAAGTTAGGTACAGAATCTTATGTTGTTACTGTTTATTATGTTTTGCACTATTTTCATCACCAGTACTACTTGCCTGTTGGACTCTAGTGGATGTCTAAGCATTGAATGATAACTTGCCAGCAGAAGAAACAAAAAATTACAAAGAAATGCTTTGTTTATGTATTTGTGCAAATCCAGAAAGGAAATCACCAAAAAACCTTATGTTTCCAAGGATCTCAGTACAATAATGCTTGGTTCCAGATTGTCATTGTTTCTAAGATAATTCAATTCTGATTAGCTCTCCGGACAGATGTCAATATAGAAAAATACTTTTGCACAGCTATGTCTGCTCTAGAACCTTTATACTGGACATGATCTTGAACCTAAAACTTTGGGATATAAAATCTATGTGAGAGTGTATTGCATAAGCAATTATCCTCAAATTCTGTTCTTAATCTCTTTAGGAAAAATATCCATGGAAATGTCCTGGATTTCAAAATTTCTCTCTTACTATAGTTTAATGTTTCATAGAGTCTCTTCTTTTTGTCTGTCTGTGCTGGAAAAAGTATCTGTGAAACATCCTTGTGTATGCCATACTTCAGTGTCCATTGCCAGTGGTCTTTCAGCTCTTCCAGCTCTCTGTTAAACTGAGCCTATTTACACTGAGAATCTTTTAAATAGTTGCATGTAAACTTTTCTGTTATATAAGGAGACATTTTCTTTTGTGTTGAGAAAGCTTACACACGCACTTTTTTCCACTAAATTGCGTTTAAATGATTGTTCAAAATACTAATAAGTAGGTAGTCAATTTTATGTTGTCTCTTACAATAGAAAAAAGAGTTTATTTTCCATTATTTTAGATTCTTCTATATAAGGTTACAAAGAAATGAAATGGGTGAATATATCTTTCTTTGAAATGACAGATTCTACTACTTTTATAGCTCATTAAATTTGTATTTTCTAGAACTGACCGAAAGCTGTTAGTTTTAATGCAGACTTTGAAAAGAAATTAATGTGAATAACTGATGGCAATTTTAGCCTGAAGACAACAAAAAATGAAGTTTATTTTACTTTGCAACAGTATATGTTCAACAGTTTATGCTTCACATTTATGATACAAACTTTCAGCATGTATTTCATCTCTGGTTCACTTCATTGGGTGTTTAGGGTATTTGTGAAAAATGAAGTGGTATGGGGGACAGCTTCTACTGTGGTCAACATTATATGCTGAGCAAGGTTGTACCTCAGAAAAGGATACTGAAATTGTATATGGTATTGTAAATATTGCTGCATCACTAAGAATTATTTATTTCTGAATATGTTACTAGAAGTTAGTGCTACTCTGGCTGTGGCTTGGATGAGAAAAGCTGCTACTTTTTATGTTCTGGCTATATAAGCTAGCCTTGATTTCTGATATCAGTGCAAATTCAGAGCAATGACACTGATTTTAATGGAGAGACAGAAGACTAGAAGCATGTAAATTAAAGCAGAGTTAATTCTTTTCAAGTATACAATAATACTAACATAGCTGACAGTCATGGCATCACTAAGTAACCGTCGTACAGACCAAGTCAAGAGTTAGAGATCACTGCATGGAGCTAATGTGTTTCTCTCTGCTGTGGTTATTCTCTGTTTAGTCCAGGTACTTTATTAGTCCAGATAATTATTAGCGAAACCATGATTTCTGGAGTTATCTCTGAAAATTGTGTTCGATTTTCTGTTCAAATGATTAGTTCTGAAATTTACTGGGCAATCATTCTACAAAGTGCTGAGCTTTCCTCCTAGAAGATGTTTAGAGTCCCTCCTTAATAAGTCCTGGGAAATGAGTTTGATGTCACTTGATGTGGGCGCTAAGCTCTAGGCTAGCAATCAGTACCTGCCAGGATTAGGTTATTTATATTCTCAATTACCAGGAGCTGCAGAGACCATATTACCATTCTCTGAAGGAAAAACTTCAATATCTGCATTATATTGCACTACGATGAAGAAAAGTCCAGTTTTCTTATGTTTGAATATATATATATATATGGATATACTGTTTCCTTTATTTTTCTAAGTACTTAATTTTAACAATTACCCTCATTGTTAAAGACTCAGAAAAAGAATGTATTCTTTTTCTTACTGAAATATAAAAACTCTCAATTGCTATATCTTTATTAGAACCATGTAAAAATACAACATTAAAGTGCAATGCCCTAAATTCGTATTTCTGTTTTTCATTTTGATAGTGTAACTCTAGGGCTAAAGCGATCTTTTTTGGTCCATCAAAGAAGTCCCAAATCATCCTCAATCATTTTTCTGTCTAGTTCATAGCATCTTTAAAAATCTTATAACTTCTTAATATTTGAAAAAAAATCACTTTGGGATATAGATTAATACTTTTATATGCTAAGATACTTATCTTTAAAAAACTTGATTCAGAAATAATACTGGATACATTATGAAACATGAATGTAATCCAGGTGACTTTGTGTCTGAAAAGAAATTGAAGTCTACGTTCTCACTTTTACTCATCTCTTGCACACACACTAAGTGCCATGGGGAAGCCACAGATCTATTACTCTTTCAGCATTATTCATGATGAGCACCACTCCTCTAAATTCCAAAATCTCTTGTTGCAGGTTATCCCTTTAGTGCAATTGATATCCCATTACTGTGCTCTGAAAAATCATTTCTGTCTGTGTCTCATGTTCAGAGAAAGAGCCAGGAAACATCTGAATTCTAAATTTAATGACTGTGATTTGTTAGAGGTTTGTAGGCCTGTGAAATAGTCTTCTCCCCCTGGCAGAGTAAGATCTCACCAAGATAATTAATCGCAGCTTCTTTGCTGCCTTAAAAATATATGAACCCATTGACAGAGACGGATAAATGTTGGAAATGGGATTCTGAAATATTCTTGTTGTTAATTAATAATTGATTATTATTATCTTTCTTATCTATTTATACCCTGCGAAATGTATATATTTATTGTGCATTGTATCTCAAATAGAGCAGTATTACAGATTATTACTCCCGCACACACACCTATCCTTCTTAGCAGTTAATTAATTGTTGTTACTTTGGACCAGACCTGTATTTCATATCTTTGTGTTGTGTGTTGGGAATAAAAAGTCCTTGTGTTGCAAGTTAAATATGTTTCCTAGGAATACAACCTTTAGTTCTCTGACTTGGCCTGTGTTTCTTGCCAGGGTAGCTTTATTTCAGTGGGAACAGTGTTAAATAAATGCTAAAGGCTTTCTGCACATCTTGTCCAAATTACGGTTTTAGTTTTGTTGTTGTGGAAAGAGGTATCTATGTGAAATAAAACATGATGTGTGGCCAGCAGGACTAGAGAAGTGATAATCCCTTTGTACTCCGCGTTGGTGAGGCCACATCTTGAATACTGTGTTCAGTTTTGGGCCCCTCGCTACAAGAAGGACATTGAGCTGCTGGAGCGTGTCCAGAGAAGAACAACAAAGCTGGTGAAGGGTCTGGAGAACAAGTCTTATGAGGAGTGGCTGAGGGAGCTGGGGTTGTTCAGCCTGGAGAAAAGGAGGTTGAGGGGAGACCTGATCGCCCTCTACAACTACCTGAAAGGAGGTTGTAGCGAGACTGGGGTTGGGCTCTTCTCCCCGGTAATTAGCGATAGGACAAGAGGAAATGGTCTCAAGTTGCGCCAGGGGAAGTTCAGGCTGGACATTAGAAAGAACTTCTTCACTGTTAGAGTTGTTAAGCATTGGAACGGACTCCCCAGGGAGGTGGTGGAGTCACCATCCCTGGAGGTGTTCAAAAAACGTTTAGATGTGGTGCTTTGAGACATGGTTTAGTGGGCATGGTGGCATTGGGTATATGGTTGGACTTGATGAACTTTGAGGTCTCTTCCAACCATAACGATTCTATGATTCTATGATTCTGTGAATATTATATCAGCCATATTATATCAGCAGTTTTTAACTACTGAAATCACTGGGGAATTCTGCCTTAAAGCCAGTGACATAACTGTATCCTGCTGTTGTTAACTGCCCCTTAACAGTTTCCAGGGGCCACAGTCATGTTCCACTCCCTATTGTGATCATCAACAATAGTAGATTTGTTTCCTGCCTGTAACTGCTTACTCCATACAAATTCTGCAGAAAGACAAGTTTCTTCAGAGACTACTTTTATAGCTTCAATTCTCTTGTGACAGTGGAGAAATGATAGGTAACCTGTTACATGAAAGATAAGATTTGTGTTCTCCAGATTTTTCTTTTCTAAACACAAAGCATCAGTGAATTGCAAAAATAACTAAGGATCAGGATAGAGAAGAACATGTTAGGAATGATTGTTTCTTTGTATATAACAGTCTTGAATGGATTATTTAAGGGGAATATCTTCTGTGAGCTGAAAATACAGACTTGTACTTTCAGAGAGTGAGTAAATATAACAAAACCTAAGTAACTTAGAAAGAAAGGACTCATTTTTGGAAATAATTTTCAGCCAGATACACATAAATGACAGACTACATGCATAGAATGAGATGACTAATTGTCTTTGACTTCAGCAGATAGTTTTCTAAGACTTTCTTTGGGTATTTATGTGCTCCTTTGAGTTTTAAGAACACATGACAAATCTAACCTTGTATCAGTTTTTTTAAAAACGAGGCTTAGATTAATAATGAACTTAGATGGGTTTTTAGGTGTTACTCGGTGAATCAGTTTCCTATCACAAAAATTAACTTTTACAGATGTTGTTGCTTAATGCCTGTACACATATGAATTGTAGGTGTATGAAAGAAGGAGAGGGGTGAAGGGAGAAAAAATGTAGGGAAGGATAGGGGACTGTATTGTGGGAGTCAGTCATAAATTAGTGAACAGGTCCAGTATTTAAAATCACAGATGAAGTACATAATTCACAAACAACATACAAGCTGGAAAATGTTAACTAAGGATATTCCTTGAACAATATGAAAAACAAATATTTGTAAAAACCTAAATCTGTTTCTGCTTAAGTCTAACAGGTTATTGAAGTGTGAAAAAAGGTCTATGGGAACATGGAGGATAAGGTTATATTTTGTACCTCCAAAAAAGAAAACAAACCCACAGTATAAATAGTTCACATTACACAACACAATAAGGGAAACAAGGAAGGGTGAATGGACTGAGAGGGCGTAGCACTCTGGAAGATCTCAGGTATTAGGTATCTGAGATTTAGTATCTTCACTGGGTTATGTGTTGCTTATGAGATGATATCGTGCAAATTTCTTTACCTACCCTAGACCAAACAAGGAGAGTGAGAGGAATGAATTGCATTTGGCCCTGTCTTTGCCATCCACAGGCCTCCCCCCCAACTTGTGTTGCTGGCTTCCTCTCATTTTTTTTCTTTCATTTCTCTAGCTGACACTTTTAGAACAGGTTTTTGGTATTTTCTTTAACTTTTTTTTTTTTTTTAACTAAATTACCAAGTCACCAAAAGGAGACATGAAATGCTCATATACAAAGATTTTCTCTGAAATTTGTCTTCCATCTCTGACCTCTCTCCAATTCCTCCAGCACATGAATCTTCTACACAGGTGGATGGTGACATGATTCAGAAGTGTAATTTTCCTAAACGAAACTGAGAAAAGACTGCCCTAAGTTTGGTTTAATGGTCTTGTAACTTCAGGCAGGACACAGTTAAATGCAAATATGGAGAAGCAACCATTGTGATTAACACTAAGTTCATAAAGTTGTAGCTTATAGCTATGTCCAACTTTATTTCCTATCATCTGTGAGGTGGATAAACATGATGCCTAGAAATCATCAGGAATGTACACAAAAACAAGGTTCAATGGGGGAAGGGTATAGGACCAAGCTCATTAGAGATGAACCTAGGGGCAGCATGCCCGTGTCAGGGACAAAACCACTAGCCCAGTTGAAGTGCATCTACACCAATGCACACAGTATGGGCAACAAATAGGAGGAGTCGGAAGCCATTGTACAGCAGGAAAGTCATGATATAGTCGTTATCACAGAAATGTGGTGGGACAACTTTCACGACTGGAGTGTTGCAATGGATGGCTATAAGCTCTTTGGAAGAGACAGGTGAAGCAGGAAAGGTGGTAGGATAGCATTGTATATAAGGGAAAGTTTTGTCTGTACTGAAATTGATGACGCAGATGACAAGGTTGAGTGCCTATGGGGAAAGATTGGGGGAAGATCAGAAGGGTGGACATTATGGTGGGGGTCTGTTGTAGACCACCCAACCAGGATGAGCAGGCAGATGAGGCATTCTACAAGAGGCTGTCAGAAGTCTCACAGTTGCTGGTCCTTGCTCTTATGGGCGACTTCAACCTGCCAGATATCTGCTGGAAAGACAATGTAGCAGAGAGGAAGCACTCTAGGAGGTTACTAGATATTGTGGAAAATAACTTCCTAACACAACTAGTAAATGTGCCAACTAGAGGAGGTGCCCTGCTAGACCTGTTGTTTGTGAACAGAGAAGGACTGGTGGGTGATGTGACAGTCGGTGGTCATCTGGGGCATAGTGACCACGAAATGTTAGAGTTTTCAATACTTGGTGAAGTAAGGAGGGCCACCTCCTACAAGCAGAACTTCCACCTTGGACTTGTGGTGGGCAGACTTTAGCCTGTTCAGGAGACTGATTGACAGAGGCTCTTGGGAGACAGTCCTGAAGGACAAAGGAGTCTAGGAAGGCTGGATATGCTTTAAAAATGAATTGCTTAATATTCAGGAACAGGCGGTCCCTGTGTGTAGAAAGACAAGTCCTTGGGGAAAAATACTTGCCGGGTTGGATAGAGAACTTAGGCTGGAGCTTAGAGATAAAAAGAGAATATATCATCTCTGGAAGGGAGATGAAGTCACTTGGGAGGAATATAGGGATGTTGTGAGGTCATGTAGGGAGAAGATTAGAAGGGCCAAGGTTCAACTAGAAATTGTTTTGGCCACTGCAATTGAAGTTTCTATTAATACATTGACAGCAAAAGAAAGGTCAAGGAGAGTCTCCATCATTTGCTAAATGCAGAGGGTAGTGTAGTGACAAGGGATGAAGAGAAAGCAGAAGTGCTCAATGTGTTCTTTGCCTTGGTTTTCAATACCAAGACCAGTTGTCCCCAGGACACCCAACGCCCAGAGCTGAAAGTTAAGGATGGGGAGCTGAGTGAAGCCCCATAATCCAGGAGGACATGGTTGGTGATTTGCTGGCCAGTTAGACTCTCATAAGTCTATGGGCCCCGATGGGATTCACCCCAGAGTAAAGAGGGAACTGGTAAAAGAGCTTGCCAAGCCTCTTGCAGTCATCTACCAGCAGTCCTGGTTAACCGGAGAATTCCAACAGACTGAAAGTTAACAAATGTAACGCTGATCTACAAGAAGGGTCAGAAAGACGATTCGGGGAACTGCAGGCCTGTCAGCCTGACCTCGGTTCTCGGCGAGGTCATCGAACAGATCATTCTGAGTGTCATTACACAGCACGTGCAGGAAAATCAGGGGATCACGACCAGCCAACATGGAGTTATGAAAGGAAGATCATGCTTGACAAATCTGGTTTCCTTTTATGAGAAGATGACCTGCTTAGTAGATGAGGGAAAGGCTGTGGATGTTGTCTACCTAGACTTTAGTAAGGCCTTTGACACAGTATCCCACAGAATCATCCTAAATTATTTGGCTGCTCACGGCTTAGATAGGTGGACTCTTCGATGGGTAAAAAACTGGCTGGATGACTGGGCCCAGAGAGTTGTGGTCAATGGAGCAGGCAGCCAGTCACTAGCGGTGTTCCCCAGGGCTCAGTTTTGGGACCTGTGTGGTTCAACATCTTTATTGATGATTTGGATGTGGGGAGTGAGTGCACCCTCAGTAGATTTGCAAATGACACCAAATTGGGTGGGAGTGTTAATCTACTGTAGAGCAGGAAGGCTCTGCAGAGGGACCTGGAAAGGTTGGATAGTTGGGCTGAGACCAATGGCACGAGGTTCAAAAAGAACAAGTGCCAGGTCTTACACTTCAGCCACAAAATCCCCCATGCAGTTTTACAGGCTGGGGGTAGAGTGGTTAGAAAGTGGGCAATGTGCTCAGGTAGCCAAGAAGGACAATGGCATCCTGGCTTGTATCGGGAATAGTGTGGCCAGCAGGACCAGCGAAGTGACCGTCCCCCTGTATTCGGGACTGGTGAGGCTGCACCTTGAGTGCTGTGTCTAGTTCTGGTCCTTGCACTTCAAGAAAGACATTGAGGTGCTGGAGCGAGTCCAGAGAAGGGCAACAAAGCTGGTGAAGGGTCTGGAAGGCAAGTCTTACAAGGAGCGCCTGAGGGAGCAGGGGTTGTTTAGCCTGGAGAAGAGGAGGCTGAAGGGAGACCTGGTCGCTCTCTATCACTACCTGAAAGGAGGTTGTAGTGAAGCTGGGGTCAGCCTCTTGTCCCAGGCAGCTAGTCACAGGACAAGAGGGCATAGTCTCAAACTGCACCAAGGGAAGTTCAGGCTAGAAATGAGGAGGCATTTCTTCACAGAAGGGGTCATTAGGCATTGGAATGGGCTGTCCAGGGAGTCACTATCCCTGGAGGTGTTTAAGAAAAAACTGGACGTGGCACTTACTGCCATGGTGCAGTTGACATGGTGGTGTTAGGGCAAATGTTGGACTAGATGATCCCAGAGCTCTCTTCCAACCAAACTGATTCTATGATTCAGTGAAACAGGAAGGCAGAGGTATTTACTCTCTCATGAATTTACTTTTTCTTGACAGCCAAGAAGATTACACTTAAAATATAGCAAGTAGTATAGCACTTCATGTAGTAATTAATGGTCTGAAGCTCTAATAAACTGATAAGAAAAGCAAAATATACGAGAAGAAATCGGTACATACATTTTCTAACTTAAGGAATATAAGGAGTTTTTCAAGTATATGAAAGATGAAAGGTATATTAATAGTGGTATTGACAGCTAATAGTGGGCTGAAGTGATTAGAAATTATGTCAAGAAGACAGACATACTTAATAAGTATCTTTGGTCTACATTTGAGAAAAAGACAGAAAAGACAGTTTTCTTATGGTGTTAAATAAACTTTCTGTTCCAAGAGAAAACAAAAAGAAAGTTGAATATCACCTAATATCTGCAAATCTGATGAGACAATGACTGGTGGGATCATTTAACAAATTGTTCTCAAATAAATAAGGTAAAATTTAATAGAGCTGAATGTAAAGTATGTTAAAGTTGCATAATTTGGAACATGGATTGGGAGTTATTTTGGGAAGTTGTGAATTTCAAAATGACTTGTAAATCATAGATAATTTAGTGGCTAGGAGATGCCAAGGTAATATTACAGCTAAAATGCCATTCTGGCATGCCTGCTACTCAAGGTCTGTATCCAGTACTGTTAAATCAAAACCAAATAAAAAAAATCCTGAAAAGATATTGGCACACTGTAGATTCACCAAGATAAGCACCCCTGATATCACAGAATCACAGAATGGTTGAGGTTGGAAGCGAACTCTGAATGTCATCTTGTCCCTGCTCAATCCCACCGCTCAGCTAAAGCAGGTTCCATGTGACCATCTCCAGATGGGTTTTGATTATTTCCAAGGGTACAAATTCCACCACCTCTCTGGGCAACTTTTGCCAGTGCTCAGACACCCGCACAGTGAAAAAGTGTTTCCTAATGTTCAGAGGGAACCTCCTGTGTTTCAGTTTGTACCCATTGCCTCTGGTCCTGCCACTGGGCATCACTGAGAAGAGCCTGGTTCCCTCTTCTTTGCACCTTCTTTTCACGTACTAGTGTACATGGATAAGATCCCCAGATCCTTCTCTTCTCTAGGCTGAAAGTCCCAGGTCTGTAGGTCTTTCTTCATAAGAGCAGTGCTCCAGTCCCTTCATTATCTTCATGACTCTGCTGTACTCTCTCCAGCATGTCCATGTCTCTCCTGCACTAGGCGGTTCAGAACTGAATGCAGTAGTCCAGTAGTGTTCTTATCTGACTTGAATAGAGAGGAAGGATCACTTTCCTCAACCTGCTGGCAACACTCCTAATGCAACCCAGGATATCATTAGCCCTCTTTTTCTGCAAAGGCACATTGCTGGCTCATGTTCAACCTGGTGTCCACCTAGTACCCCCAGGTCCTTTTCTGTCAAGTTGCTTTCCAGCTGCATGACCCTCGGCATGTACTGGGGCCTGGGGATGCTCCTCCCCCAGTGCAGGACTTTGGACTTCCCCTTGTTGAATTTCATGAGGTTTCTGTCAGACCATTTCTTCAGCCTACCAAGGTCCCTCTGGATGGCAGGGCAACACAACCCACTGGTGTTTCAGTCATTTCTCTGATTTTTTCTATCATGGGTATATGGGAATGTAAGGTATGTATTACAATGAAATTTCAGGAACTAGGTCACTTAATCATCAAAGAAAGAAAATGGGAAAGTCAGTATGTTTTCTGCAGTCTAAATTTAATCAATAAGTAATTTAAAAGCAAGGATTTTGCAAGATCCACTGGTAGGACACTGAAACTAGCCAAACTTAGAATAGAATTAAGATACAGGTATTTAACAATAGGAAGTAATTTATCATCATGGTAGATTTTCCACTGTTAGAAGTCAGAACTTTACCTTTTTCTCTGTCTTTTTGTTCTCATTCCAGCAAAATCAGCAAAATCTTACACCCTGTTTAATATAATAGATCAGATAAAACTTTTTGAAGTCATGCCTCTATAAAACTGAAACTTTAGCAGCTTGCACTTAGTATTGATGTTACAGTGTTTTCTCACTTGATCTTGTTGCAATGGAATTAATTTTCTTCATAGCAGCTTGTACAGTGCTGTGTTTTAGGTTTGTAACCAAAACAGTGCTGATATAACACACTAGTGTTTTAGCTGTTGCTGAACAGTGCTTGCACAGCATCAAAACCTCCATTTCTCATGCTGCTCCCACAGTGAATAGGTTGGGTGGTGTGCAAAATGTTGGGAGGGAACATAACCAGGCAGATGACCTGAACTAACCAAAGAGATATTCTGTGACATATAAGGTCATGCTCAGCAGGAAATGGGAGAGGAGGGGTCTTAAGTGGAGGTAGACATCTTTTGCTCTGGAACTAACTGGGCATTTTTCTATGTGTAGGAGGTGAAATCCACTAAACCTTCTGTTAACTCTGAATCTAGATGACAGAGTGCTCTGGGAACCAAATTTCAGTTCTACAAAAATGGCTGCCAAAGCCTTGAAACTACTAGCAAAATTGAATCCCACAGAAATTGCCGAGATGACGATAAAAATGATGTGATATTTTCAACATAAAGTATGTATACAATTGCAATCATCTTGTATGCCTCATGAGCTGTAGATTGGAAGCTCAGTTCCTGAATGATATTATCAGTGTTTCTCTTGACTAGTTGGGTAAATAAGCCAGAATTGACTCCTCTGGAATCTCCATTTTTCTTTTTATCTTGATGGTGGCTCAAAAAGAGTTGGCATTGAGAAATCTAATTCAACCATAAATAAAATATTTATTTTGTAATATAAATTGTATTATATCTTAGATGTAATAAAGAAGAAAACATAAAAATCAATTTTTTTTTCCAGACATGGAAATTTCTTTTTGAAAACTAATTTTGAAATTTTAAAAAAAATTTTGCATGAACAATCTGACAAAGATATAATAATTTATAATATATTTTGGTATCAGTGAATGTCTTTGCGTTTTTGTCTACGTTTTGTCTGAAGAAGTCAATAACAATGAAACCAATTCTACTTTTAATTTGACAAGAGATTGACAAGTGTTGCTATTATTGAAGAGTAACAAAATTGCAATGATATATGTTCTTCAGTTAGCAGCTTCTAGGGTTGGAGTGACTTGAGAATTTTTTGGTTCAGAATATATTTTTACCAGAAATTTCTAGATATGGTTGTCAAACCCATAAACTGAGGGGCTGCTAGGACTTTTACATTTGTTGGTTTACAGTAGAATTCCCCAAAAGCAGCTTTCAAAAAGCCATGTGTCTCAAAAAGAAATTTCCTAGAGTCAGGTCTATCTTTCAACAGGCCTAGTCAAGACATTCACACTCTGTGGTTCCACTACAACACACAGAGAGAAATGACAGGGAAGAATGAAACCCTTGGTCTTCAGTAGCCTATGAGAGGGGCCAGATGGAAGTCTCAGAGTCCTGAAAGCCTCTAAGTGTACTTTAGAGCCCTGCATCTTAACCCTAGGCAAGTTCACGAGGAAACCAGATAGACTTAAATATCTGTTTCTTGGCAGCTTGAAATGGAAACAATTTTGTGGATCATTTCACAATATAAGTAAAAGAAAGAAACCCAAAACTTCTCACAAGTTTTCACATATATTTCTTGCATTAATATTCTGATACAACATTGTTAATTATGGGTGATCATGCTCTGTTTCTTTTGCCCAAAACTGTGTCTGGCAAATAAGCAGACACCAAAGGATGCACTGGAGAATTGTGTGCAATCAGTTTAATACCTTACAAATTTAAATTATGGAAGTTTGTATTTATTAATTCTTTGCAAGAAAATACGAATTTTTCTACTGTTTATAGTAGATAAGAAGAGAATGATATTTTCTGATTATGGTCTCAGGTATGTGATCATTTCAAAATACAGTTAATCAAAATTAAAAGCAAAACATTTTTCTTCTAAGCTATGATGTTCTAAACTTCTTCATTATTATCTCATACAACAAAATGAAAATATACTGTCTAGCAGTGAAACTTCAAATAGTTGTTCTTGTTGTTATGACTGCTTCAAACTACCAAAGTTTCCACAGGTGGCACTCAAAACTCATTTCTCACATGGTGTGAGTACAGATCAATAGAACTGATAACCAGACAAGATAAAAGCTGAAGAGCAAAACTACTTACTTTATGGTGGGGGTTTTTTTCATTACCAATGTAAATTATATTTATTGATTTACTTGGTTTTCTAGCTTGATTTCCACAAAATCAGGTCATATTTAGATTGGATTTAACGACATCTTTAAAGTAACTTGAGTTTGGGTAAATACATAATATATTAAAATGATCAAGAACAGAAATAATTAACATGAGAAAATCTGATAACACTGTAAAAATCTCAGTATTTTAAGCTATTCTTTTGATATACAGCATTTAGGGCAGCTAACGCTCGAGTTGATTTCTGTTCTCATACAGCTAAGTTACTCTTTAGTTTTGCCAGCAGCAAAGCTTTAAAAAAAAAATATTTTTCTTTTCCTAAAAATGCCAAATGAAATGCAGAAAAGAAAACTGACTTTTGCATAAGAACTTTCTATTTATTTGAATTTAGTAATGTGTGCTCAATCAAGTTTTCTGATTGATGAATAACCAACTAGAAATTCTATGCTTCTTTTACTTCTTGTGCTAACTGTGATTTGCAAGCTTAATAAAACACAATGTAATTATAATGACTATTGCTATCAATATTTCTGGATGGTGAATAGCTCGAGAAATTTAAAACAACAAGGTTTCTTGCACTGGGAAAATAACACTCTTCCTACTGTGGATTCCACAGTACACCAGTGATTTCTTCAGCAATTAAGTAAGGACAAGAGGAAATTTTGCTAGTTTTCAGCAATTTTTGTTTACTGTGTTTTGTATTTAGTGAATTTGATTCAAATCCATTTTTAGGTACAGCAGAAATAGGATGAGAAATTTGGGAAAGTACAATGGAGCGTGTATCATCTTTGTTGTTGAGACTAAGCTCCTAGCCCTGGGATTCATTTTTGTCTGCTTAGTTAGGTTAATTGTCCTACTTGATTTCCATTGCTTGGAAGTACTGGTGAGCGTATGTCTGATGGGAAAGGACTAGATCTTTGGTGCTAGATCTCTCAGTTATGTTTAGGCCTAAGGCAGAAGTTTGTGAACATGCTGCTTGGAGTGCGCTTCAAAGAGGATCACAAAGAAGTGAGAAGGTTCATTGAAATTCTTCTACCTCCTCTACAGACATTCACAGCTACATGAGGTATCACATAAGCAGCTTAGGGATTTTTCTCTTCTTTTCCTGTGTTAGTCCAAAATATATAGAAGAATAATTCAAAAGAAATGACTGTAATAAAGAATATTCGGTCCTGCACTTCTATGGAGCTAAAGTATTCTGAAGATGAGAGGATAGGAAAAAAAAAGTATTATGAGGCCAAGAATTTGTACAGTCACATATATATGAACATTTATATATTTTTTTTTTCAATCCATAACTAATATATTTTCAAAATACTTACTAGAAATTACTGCAGCAATTTTTTGAAGTAAAAAATGAACAAATATTTCTTTCATAGAACGTATTGTAGCTCTGGTTGTAATACTCTAACAAATAGTGCATGCAAGTATAATCTGGTCTACTACTTTCCAAAACCAAGACAGAAGCGATATTGGAATGATGATCTGGGTATGGACAATGTAACATTGTCTTCTGTTGATGAGGCAGATGGGTAACAGGATTCATAGCTCAGCTGTCAAATTGTTGCATGAATTAATTTGTCATCTGTAAAACAGAAGAAACTGATCATACACTACTTAATCTCACATGTATGTTGCAAGGCATAATTAAAGTTTGTAAATTTCTTTGAGAGCCTCTGATGAATAGTGTAATATAATGCAAAACCATTATAACAATTATGATAATTAACATTACCAATGTGCATCTCAGTTCTCCAAAGATCAGAATCACTAAGTTCTTTATTGCCGTAATTGTGCTGTGGGCTAGGTTGACTGGCTCTATCAATGGAATTGTGCATAGGAGCAGAAAGAATTTTTGTTAAGGAAGAAATTCAAGTGTCATGGCTTATATACTGGGTCTGATAATGAAGATGAAAGCATTTTAGAAAATGTCAAGATGTTAAAAGTATTGGGCTTCTTTGGATTTACCAACATTTATCTAAAAAGAGGTTTTGCTTACTTTTGCTATAGTTTTCACTTCCCTTAGAGTAAGAGGATGTGTTCAGTTCTCTAGGGATTAACTATAGAGCATAGTGCTATCCAAACAAACCCTAGAATTATGACAGACTTGAGTAGAATTTTCAGAATCTGTAAGCATAAATAATATATCATATTCAACTCTATTTTGTTGTGAAGCAACAGTTATGTATCAGTATAACAAGAAATGCAT
The DNA here is from genome assembly GCF_000690535.1 of Cariama cristata. Taxonomy (NCBI): domain Eukaryota; kingdom Metazoa; phylum Chordata; class Aves; order Cariamiformes; family Cariamidae; genus Cariama; species Cariama cristata. Next base: position 18,659 of record NW_009613555.1, read on the forward strand.
GCAAGAATCAATTGCGCTGTCTTTACTTCCTTTGTTTTGTTATTTTCATGTGACTGCCTTCTTCTGAGAGTACATTTCACTTGTGAAAGACTAGACTTTAGCTAAGCAGAAGATTAATGAGACTCTAGAAGAAAAAAATCTTTGGAAAGTTTATATAAGAAAGCACTGAATATGCAAGCTTAAATGTGTTTGTAGAAGATTTTGAGTTTGAGTAAAACTGAAGTAGTGTTTGGAACTTACAGCTTAGCCCAAATAATCTTTCTACTTTATTTTTTATTTATTCTTTTGTCTATTGCTTAGCGTCACTTAAAGTAATGTTTTTGCTTGAATGACTTCCTCTGCAATGCTGTATTAAAAAATCACCTTTCAATGTATTAAACAGCTTCTTTATTTTATATGTTTGTATTTTTCATTATTTGTGGGTTTTAGAGGACAGTAGGAAATTGTTGCCACAGCAACTGTTTTATTTTTACAAATATATGTTTACTTTTATTGCAGATTCAACTTGGCAGGAACATATTTTCTTTCGATTGCACAATTAAAAAAAAACACCGTTAATTACAAGCCCCTTTTCTGGTATCCTGGAGGTTAATACGAAGGCTGGACACTTCTAGAACTTACATATTTATGTAATAAAAATATTCCTTCGGAGCACTGGAAAAATGAAACCCCAATTATATTTTCACTTAAAAACCATCAAATTTTAAAATTATGTGTAGCCATCAGGTTTATAAAATATCCATGAGACCTAAAGAAGAACAAAACCCCCTGAATTTTTCTTCTCTCTCCCTTCAATCTTTTTTCCAGCCCTAATACTTTGTTACTGTTTAATGTTTTCTTTTCAGCCCAAGAGATTTGAGTTCCCTTTTTAAGATGATATTTAGATTATACTGAATATAGTGAGTTAACAACAGATTTTTGTTCTAGGTTTTCAGTCAAAGATTTTCTGGAATATTGGAGCAGATCTTTCACAGATGAAAATCAACAAAACTCCATCAATATAAACCGGCTTAACTGGTATGTAACAATTTTAGATGTCTAATGGCTAACTGAAAACAAGTGGAGAACAGACATGTGTGGGAGGTCATTTTCAGAATTTAGTACAGCTCACATAATATATCTCTTATGAAGTGAGACCACATTCTTTGTATAAGGTATAGAAAGACTAGACTAGAAAGCAGAATCTATATAAAAGAGATGACAAATGAGAAGGCCCAATTGCCACTATTATAATGTACCACAAATAAATTTTAAATAACTTTAAATTATTATTATTATTATCAGCCTTCTTGCTGAAAATCAAAGTTTCTCTGAAGATAATGATTAAACAACTTTTAATTTTCATTGAAATGATGTTTGGTATTGAAGAGATGTGTTTCGACGGTCTCTGACTTTTCTGCTATTGCATTAGACTTTTGCCAGTTGGCATCCCAGACTTACACAGAATTTATGGAGCTTTCTTAAAAAAATGCAGATAATTGGTTCTCTGTATTTTTTTCCTCCAGAATGGCATGGATTCTTGTAGTATCTATTCTATTTTATGGATAGTAGAGTGAATATATGTCTTGCTTTACTGCTTACAAAGACTGGAACACTTCGTTTGGTCCAGAACTGAAAGAACTTCCTGCTTCAGCCTTGTTTTCTAAGTTCAGGATAAGGGGCAGTGGTAAGTTGAGACTTGTAATGAAAATTGTATTCAGACTAAAACATGAGTGTTTCTTTTTTTCCAGGAACACGAGAAACATGTTACCTGAACATGTACAGGTCATTATAACCTAATTCATTAGTAGTCTATCACTATGCGAGTGACAAAACCTGAGAATCAATATACTGTTCTAAAGAATATGTGTCTGTCTCCTAGGAACAGTTGCCTCATCTTATCCTAAATTACATTTTTTAGGTTTTTATCTTCTGCTGCTGCTCAAGTCTTTTTCAGAGTTTAAAATCAAAAGTTTATACCATCATTTACAACTTGCCTGCTATAATGCAAGTCATGATGTATTTTCCAGCAGACTATTTCATTACTATTTTCATTTGTGACATTTTTAATACAGTCTGGTTTGTAATAACTTTGAGACTTACCTTACCCAATGAGTTAAACTAATAAGCCACAAAGAACACCTGGAACTCTTTTACTACATTTTAATTTAGAGAAAGCACCAAAAAGATACGCATTTGCTCATATGGGAGGACTAGAGGGTAAAGCATCATGACAAAATGTTTAAAGTATAATAAGAAAAGGGGTTGCTGAGATTCCTTCGGAGAGAGACACCTAGAGGAGAGATTTAGAGAGAGTCATATAATTGAAATCTGTTTTATTTCTTATCATTAAAATACAGTTAACTGGGCTGAAGGGAATCCTTAAAAGCTGACAAAAAGATTCAGGCATAGTTAGAGAAAGTACAGGCCTACTTCAGTTTGAGAATCTGATGTAGCTCCTCCATCTGCTGAAAGGCACAGTTCTACTTTCTTACATTATTCTCACCTCCTGGTTTACCTGTGACTATGGGGAACCTCAGATTAATGGTATAACATCACAATTTTGAGTGAATGCTTCCACAAAACATTCAAGCATACATTTCATCCAGCAGCTACTCTATCCTGGATTAATGTAGGTATTTGCTAGAAAATGTCATTCACATGCAAGAAAAAATTCCTCACTCCAATCTCATTGAATATTTTACTTTTCTTCCACTTCAGACTCAGGAACCTCGTCTAGTACTCTCAGATCCTTGGCTATATTTTAAAACTACAAGACTGTCTCCTCTATTTGGTCAACACATTCTACTACAACCAATCTTAACAAAACAAAAACTCTAATTAAAATGATATTTTGACTTCATATTTTGCCATATCTCATTATCACTTGTGTGTCTGTGCCCCCTGTAGAAAATAAGTGATTATGCTGTTATCCTTCTTTTCGCTTGCTAATCTTACCCATTTTAGGATACTGGCTGTTCCCTCCCAGAAGCAAGATGTAAAATACGTTGTTAGCTCCAGATGTCTTCCCTGTTCTACTCCTCTTACTGCAGGAAAAAAAAGGAGCCTAAATCAGACCTTCGTGTATTTCTTGTAGTATTGATAGCTTTCTTGTTTGCACAAAGGGTGACTTTTTTCACATTTGTGTTAGTGTACCCTCTAACACTATATTTTCCAAACTATGGTACATTGACAGTTTTTATTCTTTCAGGTGATCAGTCTGCATAGAAGCAAAGAGGAATGACAAAAAGAAACAAACTCCCAATACATGGTTTCTGGAAGACTGACACTACACTATTAGCAAATATTTTTGCAAGTATTTAAGTACTATTAGTGAAGAATGAGAAAATGTTTAATTGTCACTGTTCTTTCTACTCAGTGGATTAATTGTGCAGGAAGCAGTGTGAAGGTAGAATATACAGCAAGACAAAGTGTGAGACAGATGAAATTCAGTGATGTCAAAATTTTTTAAAAATTTTTATTTTACATTCTTGTAAATCTTTCATACAACACACTTGGCTTTTTTTTTTTTTTGTACTGGGAAGTAAACTCCATTTGAATTATACTTTAACAGATAGCTGAAAGAAATTTCTAACAATAAAAAATGAAGTTTTATTTTTCCTACACATACATGGGTTTTTATTACATCTCTAATTTTTGTTGGTTTTTTATTAGTGATATAATATGGATGGCTGAAGAATACTGTCTGTTTTAATGATCTACAAGTGTGCCTTAGGCAAACAGTAACTCCTACAAACATGTTCGTGAAAGATTTAATCTAATTCTCTATACAAAGCAGAGTTCTCAGGAATGTATCTTTCCATCATGCTTAATTCCCAGTTATGGAACTGAAGTTCCTTACAGGTTCTTCTATGTGGAGGCAAGTCAAGGCTCATTGTGCAAGCCTGGCAAGTCACCTGTAAACTATCAATTGCACAAACTTAAGGCTTAATTTTCCCACATCTGTGATGAATTAAGTCAGACTCTTTTTTCTAATAAATAAGTGTAACCTACTTTTGAAAATTGCAGCTGACTCCTCTTTGTGAAATCTGTAAGCTGCACCTGTGAACCTGTCTTGCTCTAAGTCTCCTTGAACAGCTCTACATTGACAAACTGCCGGATGGATTTTATGTATAAGATCTGTAATGCTGAAAGAAGACAAACTTTGACCATGGATAAATTAAGGTACCCCAGTTAACAGGTAGACTGATGCTTATCACTCAGGAGACACAGATTGTCACTGGCCAATTCTGTGATAGGACAAATATATGTTTTATGCAGCTACTTCCAGTTTGGAAAATGTGCCTTTAGTCATGTTGTTAGTATTTCCTTCTCTCAGGCAAAAATCTATAGCATTTTCACTCAAATACAGAATGTTAATAAAATAGTGCTGAAATGAAGCTTGTGTGCATATGTGCAAAAATAAGAGTATCTAATGAAACCATGGATTATTCTGCTTTGATAGCAAAATAGGTGGTGTTCTCCAAGTGGTTGAGAACCTATCCATTCAAAGTGAGAGTGTTTCCATTGATTTCTCAAGCTGCTGAGAAGAACTGAAGTATAATTTTTTTTTCCGATTTCAAATACTGATTGGTAAAAAATTTTACATTACTTAATTGTAAATGCTGATTATACATCAGGTATATTCAGTAACTCATATAAACCAATACATTTTTTACATAACTTTTCTAATGTACAAATTCATTTGTCCACAAAGAAATCTTGAGCACTGAATAAGATCTTCTGCATAAAACAGGATTCCAGAATTTCATCCATGAGTGAGTGCAATGACTTTTCATTCACAAAACTGTATCACAGAATTGATTTGGTTGGAAGAGACCTCTGGGATCATCGAGTCCAACATTTGCCCTAACACCACATGTCAACTACATCATGGCACTAAGTGCCACGTCCAGTCTTTTCTTAAATACCTCCAGGGATGGTGACTCCACCCCCACCTCCCTGGACAGCCTATTCCAATGCTTAACAACCCCTTCTGTGAAGAAATGCCTCCTTGTTTCTAGCCTGAACTTCCCTTGGTGCAGTTTGAGACTATGCCCTCTTGTCCTGTGACTAGCTACCTGGGACAAGAGGCTGACCCCAGCTTCGCTACAACCTCCTTTCAGGTAGTGATAGAGAGCGATCAGGTCTCCCTTCAGCCTCCTCTTCTCCAGGCTAAACAACCCCTGCTCCCTCAGGCGCTCCTTGTAAGACTTGCCTTCCAGACCCTTCACCAGCTTTGTTACCCTGCCCTGGACTTGCTCCAGCACCTCAATGTCTTTCTTGAAGGGCAAGGACCAGAACTAGACACAGGACTCAAGGTGCAGCCTCACCAGGGCCGTGTACAGTTTTTCTTCCCTGTTCCAGCTGGCCACATTGTTCCTGATACAAGCCAGGATGCCATTGTCCTTCTTGGCTACCTGGGCACATTGCTGGCTCATGTTCAGCTGGCTGTCAACCAGCACCCCCAGGTCTTTTTCCACTTGACCACTTTCTAACCACTCTACCCCCAGCCTGTAAGAGTGCATAGGGTTTTTGTGGCTTAAGTGCAGGACTCGGCACTTCTTCTTTTTGAACCTCATGCCATTGGTCTTAGCCCAACTATCTGGTCTGTCCAGGTCTCTCTGCAGAGCCTTCCAACCCTCCAGCAGATTGACACTCCCACCCAACTTGGTGTCATCTGCAAATTTACTGAGGGTGCACTCAATCCCCTTGTCCAGATCATCTATAAATATGTGAACAGCACCATTCCCAAAACTGAGCCCTGGGGAACACCCCTGGTGACTGCCTGCCTGCTGGATTTAGCTCCATTGACCACAACTCTCTGGGTCTGACCATCCAGCCAGTTTTTTACCTGTCAAAAAGTCCCCCTATCTAAGCTTTGAGCAGCCTATTTAGGAGAATGCTGTGGGAGACCACGTCAAAGACTTTACTAAAGTCTAGGTAAACTGAAACATCCCAAGTTTATTTCAGAGGTAAAACATCAAGTTTTGAATCAAGAATTGTATTAATTATTATTAATCTCTAGTTTGATGTCTTATTTCTTGTTTGAATTTGACTGACTTCATCTTCCAGACCTTGTTTTATGAAACAGTTTTATTTCCTAAAGATTCTAAAAATAATGACTGTTTTCTGTCATGAGTTTCTTTATTTTCACCATGAGATTAATTAACTGCCAACTTGTCTTTTTGATAAACTGAATGCATTCTCTAATATTAAAAATATAATAGAAATGAATAGGAGTTGTGCAGATTTGCTCATCCATGTTTTTAGGAACTCCTGAGTGTAATTTGTCTGAGCTTAAATATTAATATCCTCCACAGATTATAAAGAAACAGTATAGTGTCTTACTGTGTTTGTATATCTCCTTTTGTTTCTCTATATTCAGATATGTAATTTTTATTGCATATTTCTGTCTTTTCTGCGTTGACATAAATGATTTTATCATCACAATCGAAAAATAAATCTGAAATATTATTTTGATTTTCTGATGGTTCCTTAATTTTGATAGTATTGATATCTTTAGCGATGTCTTTCACAGCTCCTAACTGAATACTATCTAAGATGCTTGTAATATATTGGAATTTTTTCTTTTACTATATGCAGTGGCTACCTTAATTTAACTCCTGAATTAGGATAGACATTTAGCCAAAGCCATCTTCTCTCATGATTGTGGTGAATCATTTAATAAACCCTTAAATTGCCAACTGCTCCCCTGCTTCATTCAGATTTTATATATATATTTCTACTATTTTTTTTCAGTTTTTTTTTTCAGACTTTTTTCAGTTCTTTTGAAGTACCAAGGTCATGTACAGTCACTTTTGATTGTCCTTTGCTCATATTGAATTTGATAATTTGATGATCACTTGTTCCTGTGCAGCCCCCAGGTTGCAGCTCAATAATTTATCTTTCTCTAATATCATAATGAGGTCCAGTATTACAAGTGGAATCCTCAGGAAAGTTGGTACAAGCAGAAGCTGTGTTTAATATCAACGACAGAACAGAAAATATAGAAATTTGGGGTATTTGAGGTACTGGAAAGTTTTGTCAAAGATTTCAGTTTTGTCAACAGTTTCAGTTTTGTCAACATGCTGCTTGTGTTTTACCATAAGTACAGCTGAAGCATCAGTGAGCAGCTGATTACAAGGGGTTCTCCACACTGCATCTCGCAGTGTGTTGCTGTGAATTGGTATACCTGTATCACTCACTATACCTGAATCAGTTCATCTGAAATACTTGAATCAGTCTAACTGAAGTAGAGTAAGGCAGCATATCTTAAGCATGGCTTAAAGCATAGGCAGGGCTCTGGCTCTGTGATGGGAAGGTGAAGTACCAGCTGAAGACAGGGAAATGGGAGGCAGATATCTACATACTTGTAGAATCACCTGTGCTGCTTTATTAGCCACCTTCCTGAGGGTAAATGGAAGTACACAGATTGTTTTCACAGTGCTTCCTGGACCTGAGAGATTTTTAGAAGTTTTAATGCTCATGAAATATTGCATGCAAGGCTGGCTTGTCGCCTGAATAAATATACACAATAGTGCTTCCCTTAACACATACTGTACAGCTGACTCTTAAGACTCCCCATTGCCTGATAAATCAGAGCTTTATCCATTTGTCTAACAAATCTTGGTTGCTTAGGGACCAGATGAATAACTGATTGGGTAGGAGCTGCATGGTAATGCCCCAAATTAGTAAAGAGCCATCCTATTTCTATAAGCTGTCTTGTCTCTTTCCCATCTTTCCATGGTGGAGTTCACTTGGAGCTAGAATATATGTCTGTGTAAAAACAGATTGTGAAGCACAACTGACAGCTTCCTAAGGTGTATCTCTACTTGGTGATATTATGTTGGCTAAACTATGTGTATTTACTTTTACGTGAATTCAACTACATGAATAAATGAAGGTGCATTTATATTTTCTGCATTTCCAACACATACATCAATACGTCATTACTGGAATTTTAACTAATGAAAATGAAGTATTGTAGTAATGTAGTTGGTTAAATGTCTACCAGTTATTTTATGGCAGAGAGAATGACCTTTTGAGGTTTCTGACAAATACCGTCACAATCTATATCAGACAATTTTCTGCCAGCAAATAAGGAAATATGGAATCAATAACCGTGTTCATTTAACCAATACACCACAGTGTGAGAGTCAATCCGAAGTTGGCCCGAAAGAACAGTGATGTCTCAACATCGTCAATAGAAACTTGGAGATGATACAAGGATGCCAACACCCGAAAAGGGAGGACTCCATGGTACGGGAAAACACTGTACTGTTCTCCACTACCTGGGACTGAAAGTAACAGTCGAGATAAAACCGCATAGCTGCCATCAAAGAAGATGGATCTCACCTGCTGTCTCAGCAACAGGCAGGAAAACTTGAACCTTAGGTGAACTTTCCTCATTATAATATGAGAAACACACCTCCTAGCTGAAGGCTACCCACCTCCAAGGCAAACCACGCCTAAGACACTCCTCCTTGAGGATGCACAGAAGTCTTGCTCGGGGAGGCGGAGGGAAGGCAGAGGTTGGCAGTGGTCCATGGGACAAAGGAGGGGGCAAGGTGTGTTGCTTAGCATAAAAGATGCTCCTTAAAAACCAAAGTTTGGAAGCTTTCCCCACCGGAGATCATGATGATCGGAAGGACCGACGGGACGCCGTCGGACCTGGGACCATAGGGGCGCCTTGGACTCGTGGTGGTAGCTATAATTCTCTCCCTCTTTCTTTTTACTTTACCTTTTCTTTCCCTCTTCACTCTTTTTACAGTGCTCATGGTGCTTTACGGGCAACATAATAAAGTTATACTGATTGATTGAAATAAAACCCCTTTGGCGTTTTCGCCTTTGTTTTTTGCACTTCAAGACCGGAGTTTAACGAACCATCACGAGTCCATTACTGAGTGGACCGTGACATAAATAGGACTGACTGAACTCTCTAGGAACTCCAAAGTAGCTTTTATATCATAAAGAGAGAGTTTTTAACTTGATTCTTTGTTGATTTGGTGTAATTTAATGAAAGAGAATTCTTGCCTGTTGCTGGGAGCACAAGTTCTTTTTAATTATACTTTTATAAGATATTCTGTTAGAAGGTTAGTTTGCAATCTGTCCCTGACACACATGAAAAATTCGAATTTTTTGCCAAGGGTTTTTAACACAATGTAATATTTTACTAGGCTACATTTTCTCTTCAACCATATTTAAAAAAGAATGTATATCATGAAGTTTCACAGCTCTGGGAACTGAAGTCTGTGCCAGCTGGTTTCAGAGAAGAAACTTAAATTTAACACAGTCTGGTGCCTATTCAGTGACTTGTTTCATCTGAAATTATAATATCACAGGTGAACGAACACATTGCTTTTCCCACTTTTTTATACAAAAAGTGAGTACTTCTGATGGAGAAGAGATTCCTCGTTGGTGGATTAAATCAAATTAATTATTACTGTCTGATTGCTCTTTTAAAGTGTCTGCATTTCAGAGTAATTATAATCATCTCGTGGCTGTTGTTCACTGTTTCTGATGACTGTGAAGACTAAATAGTCTTCTCAGCTCCAGAATAAAGTACAGTGGTAAGATCTGCAGTTATAATAATAGCCAATATAAAAACTTCACTACAATTAATGGCATTATTTGTGTCCAAATTAAACCAAAATGTTAACATCAACTGAATAGTAGCTTGCCTCCATGCCTTTCATTATTTAGTCATTCTTAACCATTTAGGAGAGTAAGCTTTAGCAGAAAGTAAATGTCAAAAAGAGGACATCAGTTGACGGTAAGGTTGAAGTTACACAAAACACTCTACCAAGACAGCCTTTGGAATGCAACAAAAGTCCAATCTTGGTAAGTAATATAGTTAAATACTCCTTCATCTATTCATTTTATCCACTTGGTAAAAGAGGTGGGATTCTTTCTGTAACTTCTCTGCTAGAAAGAAAAAAGTATCTCTATAACAAACATAAGCACTTTCTCTACACAGATTAGCACATAGCTCAAGGATAATTCCTTGTTGTGTCTTGTTAGTATCTATTGATGCCAAGATGAGTCTTCAGAGTTTGACTTCCTGTGTGTCATAATAATGTAAAACTGTATATTTCATTTCAGGATGTAATTATCCAAGTTTTGTATATCTGATAAGACAGTAACTGCTAGATTTAGTATCAGAACAAAATAGTCCAGATTAGAAAACAAGAACTTAAGCTTAATCTTGGCTGATAAGTGAATTCAAAAACTTGAAAGATCATGTTTGGAAAATATCAGAAGTTGAATTTATATTATTGCAACAACTTAGTTTCATATTGGTTCAGATATTTCAAAAACAGGAGAAAAAGCTGAAGTCCCTCCATCATGAAAAAAATACAGCTATTTAAAAATACTGTTTTCAGAAATGATAATCCTAACATCAGAGAAACTTGGATCCAGTTCTGCAGTTTGTTTGCACCAAGGTCAGAGGGAAATGTTTGGATGTCTAAACAGTTTAATTAGTTTGGGGTAATTATTTTGATTTTATTTTTGCTTGCTACTGACTCAGTATATGTAGATGCATAAAATTATTTATCAATAATGGTGTGTATAAACCTCAGAAAAAGAGGAAGAAATCTTTAAGATAATATCAGACCTATAAATCGCTAACCATCACTACCTCTTTTAGCTGTTTTGCTTTTACAGTAGTATGTGTGTAAGTCTAAGCACTAACATATTCACTGTTTTTTCCCCAAAGACTATCCAGTGATTCCCAGTAGCCCCGTGAGTTCTGCCAGGCATGTTCCAGTTTGGCAGGTGATGGGGAGGCAGGAGCCCTACTTCTGGGACCAGAGGAAATGGCGGATGAGGGACCCCAGTACAGAATTGTGGCACTTTTCTTGAACGATAGTTGGCTTGGGAAGCACTAAGGTAATATGTTACCTACAGGGACATGTGATGAGTAATAACAACCTGGGGTTTTGAGTATCATCTGGAATACAGATTTGTTCTTTAGAATGTGCTGTATCTTTTGTTTGATGTTTTTATACTTCCTGCCTGCTGATTTGTCTAATTATCATCACCTAGTAAGATGATGTCCAAATTAAATGTCACCACTCATCAAAGAGATCTCTAAATCACTGGAGTCACAGTTCTCTGTTAACATCAGCTAAACGGCAATTTAAATATTAGTCATCCTAAGCAGGAGAATAAAGAAAACCAGGAGCAGTGTTGGTCTCCCCTTCTCAAAAAATGAATAGTGGAAGTAGAGATGGTTCAGAGAAACCCAGAAGATACAGAATTGCTCACGTATGAGGACTGAGTGAAGAATCAACAGCTTGGAAGAAGATGACTGAGGGTAAAATAGCCACAGTCCATAAATCCTGTATGGGTAGAAGCAGTATGTAGGAAAAACTTTATTTCTCTCAACAGGTAATGGGAGGGAAGAGCCAAGTAAACCAGACAACAGGATGCACCTTTCGTATAGCCTATAGTGAAGCACCAGAAATCACCCTGTTAGATGTGGGGGTTTACAATATTATTAGTGTGCTCAAAAAGGGAAATTTTATTAAGAACAGGTTCTTCTAATGGCTGTTAAACTTCATCATTTGGATGCAGTCTTCAGGTTATGTTGTTCCAAACCTGCTGATTTTAACTGATGACATATCTGTCCTGGAAATTATACACTAAGAGGTTACATTTCCTGTTCTTATCATCTCCCCAAGCATCTACCACTGAACGGAGACAGAGTATGGATTTACACAGACCTATTTGCTGATTCATGTGGCAATCTTTATGTACCAATGCCTTTCTCTGCATTATGAGACACAAATTCAAGACCAGGTTTCTGCTTTTTCTGTACAAATGTTTAGCATATGAAGCATGCACCTGAATCATCCTATTTTATAGGAAGAATGGCTCCTGAGGTTCAGATTTTCTTCCTTCTCTTAATACTAGCAAAGTGAAAAACCTACACACAAGTTCAAACATGAAAATTGTATTCTCATGAAACAGTGATAAAATGAAATAAACAATTAAACATACGAAGCATAGTCTGATTTGTTAAGCTCTAAAGCCAACTTGAAAAATTGTACATCATGTTGTATCTTCAGCATGAGTGCTGAAACACAGACTTGATGATTTCTAATGTCAGGTGAACACCTTCCAGAACTCAGTGGAAACCAGAGGGATAGTGAGCTCTTTTGGGACTAGCTGTTGAAATAAGTCCCCTGCTAGAAGAAACTTAAATAGATTTATTAGCTTAGAAAGTAGTACCTATTTGATTAGTTTATCTTAGAAAAAAGTATCTATTTCAACATTTCTCCTTGCTTGGAGCAGATTCTCTACTCATTTTTTCCATCTTTTTCTTCCTGTTTGATAATAATAAATCAAAAAATTTGGAAAAAGAAGATCTTAAAAAAAAGTAAACCCCCAACCTGGGTACCTGTTTTGCCAGTGGACAGGGTCAACAGAAAGGACACAGACGTCAACAAAAGAAGTAGGCTTATTTTACAGTCAATATTAAGCTAATACAAAAATATGGCAATGTATTTAGTTAAAGCAATAGAATTATTACACTCTAGCTTTAAGCAGCAAAGCAAATAAGCAGCGTAATGTACCTGATCATTACTACATGTTGCTGCAGCTGATTAATATACCAAAACTGAAAAATATTGAAGGCAACTAGTAATAGATTCGTACTAGGTTGATAGTCACAAAAATATCCAAAATACTCAAAATTTAGTGCAGTCAGATTGGCAGCAAAAGGAAGAGTATAATTCCCCTGGGTGAAAACGAAAGTATAATCACTAACGATATCCATCAAGGGACGCCCGGAATACCCAGACGAAACCGCTACATTCGGGTTGCTATTTGAACTGCCCGTCGTCACTCCATAGAGATAATAAATCAGGGCAATAACGGCCCAGTTTATGACAACATAGATCAGGCCTAAACACCCTAGCAAAGCCAGGCCTTTCACCCAGTGCCTAGAGTGGAAAAACAGCACATAGACCCCAATGAGCAATGCATACGTTGTGTAGGATAGCATTCCTAGCATTCCGGTCAGCATTCCTAACACTCTACATAGCTCCGCACACAGCTTTAAAACAACCTGAGCTACCGGTATGCCCAACAACAGGAGAGTCGGCATTGCTCAAGACTTTTAAAGGCAAAAACCTCTTGTCTCTTGGCTGAGATTTTGAACTCAAATCCTTCAGGCCAAGAGTCCAGAGCTTTCCCGGTTGAGCCTCTTGAGCCCCACATTGGCTGCCAAAAGATCTGTCACCATGTAAGGCTGGACTGGCTCTTAAAACAGGGGGCAGACGCTCTCTGTTAACCCCAACCCTCCCCTGAGGAGGGGAAAGGACAGAGAAAAAGGAGAGAGACTTATGGATTGGAAATTAAAACTACTTCAATAGCACAATAATAATGGAAAAAAAAAGTATAAG
>NW_009613556.1:0-259 GCF_000690535.1 Cariama cristata
GCATTTCTTAACATGAAGAAAAGCAATCAGTCCAGCTACTGAAGGTATTGTGTCACTCTCTTGAACACGCAGTCGTTCCTACCGCATGCACACTTCATATCTTACTGACCACGTTGCAGGGAACTAGTTCCCCCTATCAAAGTTACACAGAAGTAATCAAATCGGAATTCTGACAAGTTTGCTTTCTATGCAAGTAAAAGCTAGCACTCAATAATGAAAGACCTGAATTTTAGGAAAAGGAAATTTAGTTTTATTAATT
>NW_009613556.1:528-11277 GCF_000690535.1 Cariama cristata
CGTTGAAGAAGCAAGCACATTTTAATACCTACCTTGAAACTTCCAGACAAAGGCTCTGAAGAACATATCATCACTAATATGCCATTCTTACTGTCTTTTGAACAAACTATTTCATAATTTATATCAAGTTTCCCCTCTGACGTACAAAAAGGTTATTTTCCTTTGCATACCAAAGTACAATTAGAATTTACTTACCACAGATACAAAAAGGTTATTTTCCTTTGGTATGCAAAGTACAATTAGAATTTACTTACCACAGCAAGTTGCGTCCGTGATGCTACCGTATGAAACACAGCAGGCATCATCAGAGATTCTTCTACTTTCAATTCCATCTCATTCTCTGCGGAAAACGTGGTTTTGGGGATAGCTGGTGGACGTTCACACAAGATCATTTCTTTGTTGAATAAAAAAATTGGGTTGGTATCCTACACTCAAAAAGAAAACAAAACCAAACACTGAGTAAAGGCAACATACTGTTCAATCACCAATTATTTCATCACATAGGTAATGTGCCTTAAGAACTGAATACATAAATATCTGTTTCTCAAAGCAAAGAAATCCAACAAGCAGTACACTACAGAAACATACTTAAAATGTCCCTTAGGAAAACATCTTTTTCTTCCCCTATAAATGGCGGTTTAGATCAAGAACACAGTATGCACTTACTGTTCCAGCACTGTAACTACACACTCTTCTATCTGGTGCCATGCACTCTCCTCCATTGACAACCAGCACTTGGTGCTGAATAGCAATCTTATACTTTGTTTGAATTGCATGTTTCAGATCAGACACACTGGAAAAAAACAGGAAGAGAAGACGACACTATCAGCACACTTGTGTCTCTAATTTTACATATTCCTGTAATGGAGACAGGTGACTTGTCTGTGTCAAAGCAGAACTTTTTTAAAAGAACTATTACATTTTATTCTGCACAATGACATACTTGTAGGTTTTGTAAGTGCTGTAATATGTTGCATTCTAGATATCCAGCTAATAAGCTATCAGCTAAAAGAAGACAGTCTCTGCATTACTGCTAAGTCATCAGTAATTTTTTTTCTAATAACATCTGGTAGCACGCTGAAATTCTAGATTAAGTCATTATCAAGCATTTAGGATAATAATTGCAAAAGTCATACTGTCTTCTTTGAACATATACTTTATGAAAAAACAGCTGACTTACTGAAACCCTAGAAGAGTATTAACACTTCATTATGCATAAAGGAAGCACAATTTCACCTAATCGACTCTGATTTACTGTGCATGAAGTGCAGTATAGCACTTAACAATAACAGGAAATTAAGTAATCCATATATATGCAAAAAATTCATATAAACATTACAGACACTTCTAATGTGGAAACAGTAGATCAACAAGCCATCTTTGTTTTCATTCACTGTCCTTGCACCTTTAACTCTGGGTGATGACATCTTCACACTACTGCTTATCGTAGACAGCCCTAGACTTTCTCTTGAAGACACAGGCAAACAGCAAACTAAACAAGAATTTACTAATATGATACAGTAACTAACCCAAACTATAACACAATGGGGTAGTACCTGTGCAAAGGTATTAAAAAGCTTGAGTATCAAGTGATTAATCAATATAAGCATCAGTGCTTTTGATATCACTGGCAGGAAACATAATGTTACTGGCTATATGGTATTTGAAAAATAAAGATCAGTTATCTAAAATAACCATGATTCAATATGACATCATGAATTCACTACCAACATCTCATGAGCACAAGCTTGTATTCGCTAGCTGCATTACAGTAAGCAATCACCTATCATCTCCACAGTCTTTGGGGAGATAGCTTGGCCTGTCCACGTACAAGGAGATAGGCAAAGAACCCAAGAAAGTTAGTCTTGCTAGAAAGAGCAAGTCTGTATACACAAATACACAGAATAAGTCGTTAAACTGTTCAACTGAAGAGTCTTAGATTTTGTGTGGTTCAGCCTTCGGAAAGCTTCTTTCTCAAAGAACTATCCAACTGAGCAAAAAGTTGGCCCATACCAGGCTATTAGGTGCCTGGTCTGGCAGCTCAGATGCTATACCTCACTTGCCATGATTTAGCAACAGAATGTCCCAGTGTACCAGACAGCATACAGGGGTGCTGACACATCTGCAAATGACGCAGCAGACCCAGAATGGCTGAGATGAAACGCTGTTTTATGCTCAGTAATACCCTGAGCATCAGCAGGCTTTGCAGAAGAACACACAGAAAAAAAGTCAGCATAGACAGTCTTATGGCCATTCCACCCCAAACAAGTTTCAAAACCCAAATTCACCTGTTGAATCATGAAAATTACAAACAGGAATTCAGGAGAAAGAAAACAATAGATTTGAGCACAAAATCCATAGTAGAAGTCTTTCAAGCACAATTACTTGCAACTTATCACTTGATGGAATATGAAGACAGCAGGTAAGCTTGGCTCTTGCTAGCTCCAAGGTGTATGCGCTGTCATGGTATTATACACGATTTACTTAGAGATCAGAGTCCCACATGAGAACAAGGAAAAAGATACTATTCATCCCGTATACCTGGACCTCTCTAATAGCATCTTTACATTCACAAGATGCTTTTAATGTCCAGTAAAAAAAAAATACAAAGCTGTTGGGACTTAACTGTGGTTCTGTAACACTGCTCATGTTTCAGGCAGTTGGCCATTCAGAAGTCGTCCTAGTTTCAGCTGGGATACAAGTTAATTTTCCTCCTAGAAGCTGGTACAGTGCTGTGTTTTGGATTTAGTACGAGAATACTGTTGATAACACCTGCCGGTTTAGTTGCTGCTGAGCAGGGCTTACCCTCAGTCAAGGACTTTTCAGTTCCCGTGCTCTGCCAGCGAGGAGGGGCACAAGAAGCTGGGAGGGAGCACGGCCAGGAGAGCTGACCCCAACCACCCAAAGGGATATTCCATACCATAGAACGGCATGGCCAGTATGGAAACTGGGGGGAGTTGGCCAGGAGGGGTCCATCGCTGCTTGGGGATGGGATGGGCATCAGTCAGCAGTTGGTGAGCAATTGTATTGTGCATCATTTGTCTTTTCTTGGGTTTTATTTCTCTCTATCTTTTTATTATCTCTCTTTTCATTACCATTATTATTATTTTATCTCAATTATTAAACTGTTCTTATCTCAACCCACAGGTTTTACCTTTTTTCCGATTCTCCACCCCATTCCACTGAGTGGGAGGAGGAGTGAGCAAGCAGTTGCATAATACTTAGTTGCCAGATGGGGTTAAGCCATGACAGAAGTTCACATTTCACATACGAAATGCTGCAAAACATTTTGGAGCCTTACAACATAGGACAGAACCAACTTTTACCCACCCTTTACATGAGACAAAAACCTATAGTCCAGTTCTTTAGTTTCCAATCTAAAAAATACTACTGAGTGCAAATTTTCTTCAGGATGAGTATATATTGACAGGAAAAAGAGCAATCTGCAGAATTTCTTCTTCGATGCGAGTCAATAAAAAAACCAAACCTTTTACAGAGGAATCCCAAATAAAAACACCATCCAATAAAAGGTCACAGAAGATCAGAAGTCATTCTGACAAGTCTTTCCAAAAAGCACCAAACATAACACCAGACGCGGCTAACAGCAGGTCATCCTCTGTCACTGCCCCAGAAAGTAACTCACTCTCCACTCTTTCATGGGACCTCAACCACACACAGTTACCTGCAAGGCACTGAAAACACTAATTCAAAGAAAACCTCAAAATTCATCCAAATGCATGAAAACCTAGAAAATAACTACATGGACATACTAAAAAACATCTGAGTATCATCCCTCGGAACTCAGTATACAAAAAATACTCTTTTTTTTTAATTTAAAAATGAAACAATATGCAAGTAATTTACTTTCTTACTTTTGTACAGCAAGTTCTGTATCAAAGGTAAGGGTAGTTCCAGTGTTGACCAGAAATACATATAGCTTCATGATGATTTCTTTAGGTCTCTGAAGTTTATAACTTCCACTGCTAAAATCATTTAGAAACTGAAAAAAAAATTCAAGTGTTAATTTCACATATGCATAACGAAAAAGACACAGACATGCTTTTGAAAGAATACTTTCAGATATATAGTGGGTGAATACATCAGCTCTCAGATTCCACAGTTCTTTATTTATTACTAAACATATAGATGCTCCTCTGACCAGATACATGGGCAAAGTAAACCTCTGCATATGCAGGTGGTTAGGAGAACACATTAAAATACACACTGAGGAGAATTTAAAAAAAAAAAAAAAAGAAAGAGACCACTTCCAGTTGGAGAGATCTCAGATCATTACCTGGCTTTTCTCAATCATAACACACATTTTTAAAGTCCCAGATACAGTTCTTTCCAGACATCTTTTCTAGATTTTAGAAACAGTGGCATGATCTATGCTGTAAGTATTCATTCCTCAACTTGGAGCTACAAAGTCTACCTGCTACTATCCCTATCTTTTTCACTCAGACATATCGAAGCATTAGCAAAAAATAAAAACAAAAAAAAAAAGCTAAGACTATGTAGATTTTCTTTTTGTATCTCTCCATAATTAATAGTTTTAAGAAAACATTTTCCTCTGTTTTCAGCACTAGCTAAATCTGTAGCTACTTTCCTCGTCACTAATAGCAAATACGGAGTAATCAAGAAAGTGCAGTCGAACACACTGGACGCATATTCAGTCCTGTGCCCTACAAGCATCTGGATGAGTGACTATAAGCACATGTTTTTCCAGTGTACGTAACAGACGAAAAACATTGAATTACTTTGTAATACATTGAGATTTAATCTGAGATTTTATCACTGAAATACTCTGTACTTGTGCGCCTTTTTGTCTTCTCCTCCATAGGAGCTCGGAAATTTATGAATCATTTCCTCAACATCAACAGAGCTGCTGCAGAAGTACAACCAGCACTGCAGTCACTAATGATCCGAAATTTTTTTGATGTGGAAGGAGCTATGGAAAGCTAAGTTGTAAAAGTTTTAGCCACTAAGAAATATTCTTATATCATTATAAAAATTATTTTTTCGATTAAATTACTTCACAAGAAATAGAAGTCATCCCTTGTTCCCTGAAATATGAACAGGACAAACACAAAAGGTCTATACAACTAATTGTATTGCTCTAAAATTATTCTAAATTTGCATTTATCTCCTCGCCTACACAGAGAAAAATTAACAAATCATAGAAGAAAAATAACAAAAAAACCCACATTAAAACAGTGAGGGGGGAGAGGTTTTACCAGAATAGTAATTCCAGAAAGTCAAAAGAGCTTTCTTTCAAGAGAATGGCTTTCTACGTACTTTTCAAGCATTAATTACAGTACATAAACTAGTTAAAACATGCATTTTCACAACAAGGCTTCAGAAACAGAACTGTATCAAATAAAAAAACCCCAGTTAAATAATTTGATCTGAATTGAATTTTGTTGTCCTTACACTTGAACTCTACTGTACTCAGTGGCACCCGTTCCAATTTACATCAGAGAAAGAAGAAAATACTCTATAAACAATGTTACTAGATAGAGAAAAACTGCTGAACACTAAGAACAAGCTAGCAATAATTTATTACTAAATTCTTTGGTCTAGGTTTCAGAATCAGTCTCACATGTACAGAGAGAATTTTCTTCACAAAAGGTATATTTGTGATTGTGGTCCAGATAGAATTAGAAACAAATGTCAAATAATACAGTGCTTAAAGCAAGCACCATGGAGTGCCCACCAAAAAAAAAATAAATCTCTTTTCCACCTCAGTAGAGTAAAAGGCTTATACAGTATCTAGTTTTCACAGAAACATTACTTTCCAAGCTGAAGTGATATTTAAGACAGAATCTGTCTGGAAACTTCATGTACATAAAGTGAAATTTTAATCAAGCATTTACCCCTCCATACGTTAACATTAAAGCTATTTAAAAATGTAGAAAGAAAAAATCATCATCAAGATCAAAAATACTTATGTGACAGCACCTGCTACGCATGCATCAGCGGTTTCATACTTTTTAACTTCAAGCAAAGAAAGAATTACCTTCAGGCACTATACAAAGTTATCACCTTCTCCAAATTCAAGAAAAGAATAAACGCACACATTCACTTTACTTGATTTTTGGCAACAGAGTAGCATGGCTGTTCAAAGCCAGAGAAGATCTGCAAAGAAAAGATACAGAATGCAATTACAGGTATTATTGAAACATCAGGATTTTATGGTCATTACTGCATCTAACCCAAAAATTAGTGTATGTCAATGCCAGAAAGACTAATTTTGTGGTAGTATTTTCTTTTTTAATTAACAATACTATCCAGTTGCAAGTCTGCTCAGAACTGCCACATACCCGAGTATTTTTGCCCATAAGTTTGGTTTAAAATAACTATTAGTGATCTTCTTCAGTACTTACAAGGAAGCAAATTTAGTTCACTAAAAAGAACTGGTTTATTTCCATTAACTGAAAGTATTTTTCAGAACTGGTGCACAATGCTGATATGATGATGCTAAGAGCAATAGAGAAAGTCCTAACAAAATGCAATTTATCTAAGCAAATCCAGTGTAAAAAGGTACACATGCTTCTGCTGTTCAACAGTCAGTCTTATCTTGCAGCTGTATCCAACAGATACCTTCAGGAATCAGCAACACCTTCCTTACCTGAAACAAGGTAACCCTCTTTCAAAACATTTGTTAGATTTATTTTTTTTATTATTTTTTAAATTGAAGATGTTACCATTCCCAGCTGCTTGTCATCAGCATCCTTGCCAGGGGGTTCCTCTCCCAGAACCGCTGTTTAAACTACAATGGAATCTACAAGAATCAAAATGGGTCAGATCAGCAAAGGTGATCTTTTTAGGTTACTCTAGTTAAACTGTTGTCAGTTAGGTAGCGGTGCCAAAGGAGAAGGAGCCCTTGGCAAGGAAGGCAGTGATGAGCAGTTGGTCTCAGGGCAGTCAGGCAAGTGCACAATCAAACTCCAAACTGCAAACAAACATTATTTTTATCATGTTAATGCCCTAGCAAGCTTTCTGAGAAGATGATCAGGCACTATAAAGGGTGATAATCCATTACTAAAAATAGGTTTGCTGAAGCCTGAAAACCATTAGAACGTGTAAATCATTTTATACAACTCATGCTGCTAATAGCAAATCAAAAACACTTCATCCCAAACTTGAAAACCTTATGATAAAGGAAAAAAAGTATACAAGTACTACATGTATTTTATGTGCATAGAACAGGTAGCACTTTGTTAGGCTGTTATCTGAGCTATTATTGTCCTCCCTCCTGTCCACTCCCTCTTTACTCCTATGCAAAATGCACACACACCACCTTGTCAGAAGCAAAGGTGCAATAAAAGGGAAAAAATCAATGTGTTTAAGTACCACCATTAGAAAACCAGTAACCAAAACGTCCTCTTTCAGGTTAGCTATCAGCAGTCTGTAGTTGTAATAAAATAAAATTATGAACACTTGCTTTAGATAGAAGTAATGCACATTAACATGAACAACCAGAAACTACTGAAACATTCTGCCATAAAGCAGGATCACAACACTATAATCTCTATTCTTCTAATTCCTTTGCAAGCATTAAGAAGTCGAAAACCAAGTGTTGTTTCTTCCATCAACATTTCAACAAACAGTCCTGAGGGGAAAGAACTACACTTACACAGGTAAGACAAATTTGTATTAGGTTACTCTTTAAAGAGAGAGAAAAAAAGAAAAAAGTAGAATTCACTCACTCCCAAGGTTGCCACAAATTTCAGTGAGTACTTCCAGGAGGAATCGTGTGAAGGCAAGTTTCACAAAATATGTGCCTTTAACACCAAGCTCTCCTGCAGATTCCCTGGTGCCCAATAAATGCAGTTCAAACGTTGACTGCCACTCTCCAGCTACCTATTTTCACAACACTGGAAGAAAGCAAATTTTGAGAGCTCTCCCTAGTCTTACATCTCCAGACAACATCTGGCTGAGCCTGGCCAACAAAGGCCAAGATTAGTTCAAGTGGGAGATTCATGAAAACCAGTCAAAGTTGCCTAAATCTCTTTTCTTTCAAAGGTCAGGTTACAGCAGACTATGACAAGCAAGGCCAGTTACATATCGTAAATTAGCCTTTAAGTTTGTTCCCAATATTCAAGAACACTATGATTCAGCAGTACCAAAAGTTTTTAACACAAACTTGGAGTGAAACTCAGGCGCCATCAAGCTTCAACAGAATATATCCACAAATACATACATTTTATTCTTCTTGTTTGTATTATCTCAACAGGCCATTAAGAGAACTTCAGGCTTTTTTAGCATTACACTGTTACATAGTGTTACAAGTTTCAAGTTTTTAGTGTTACATTGCTGAAATTATTTTAGTTCTTTTTAACAGAGGTTGAAAATTACAAAATTTGACAACTACTGAAGATATAGCTGCTAAGTATGTAATCAAACTGTAACTAAATGACTAATCCACGTAGATTATTTGTTTGAACTGTGTGACCTGCAGCATTAGATCTGTGCTATCATATAAACTAGATCCTTCAAATTATGGGATGGAAGCTTGTATGATCAACAGCCATGAATTATCAGTAACACCATTAAAAAAAAAAAAAGGCTGAAAATTTGAAAAGGAAATTTCTGTAGCAGCTGCCAGAGCAGACAGGAGATGGTAGACATGAATATAAGAAAAAGAATGACATGACAAAAATGAGAGCAAGAATAGCACAGAGCAGAAAAAGCTTTCAGAATTAATTCAGAAGATGTGCATTTTGTTACATTAGCTAACAAAACACCAAAACCAGCCATGAATAAGTTATGCTGGTTATAACATTTATTTCACTGCTCTACATTGTGTTTACATTGCAATGCAATTACTACATCTGCTTCACTTCATGAAAGTACTGCAAGCTTTTCCCATCCAATATAAACTTTTCAACAACCAAGTACTTTTGAAGTCTGTGTTGATCAGTATTTTCAATGCATCTTGTTTAGAAGTTTTGAAACGTATCTTATTTAGTTCAGAACATGCTCATTGTTATACCTGTAAAAGGAAATGAATGTCTGCTCAGAGACCTTCTCTTTTTGTAACTATAGTACAGGCGTCATGGTTTCCACAGCACTCCACCAACAAGCCTATGGCTACATTAACCATGCATTTCTGCTATTAAGTGCAGAATCCCTGCTCTGTTATCCAATTCTGACTGTTCCGTTGTTTCATGGTACAATTCTTTCCAACTTCACAAACTCAAACACTGAAATATGGCACTCAGGGTAGGACAAAAACAAAAACCAACATTCATGCCGTTTGGGTTTAAAGGGGCATTATCAACTTCACTTGAAGTCATTAAGTTTCCTCTATGATATCCCAATATTTAAGTTCATGCACATGTTTTCGGCATGTCATTTCCCATGCCTCCTCTATAAACTGGATTACAAATTAAACTTAAGCAAATTAAGATATTAATACATTTTTCTTTAACTCCCTGGATTTTAAAAAGAACTATGCCAAAGTCATGGCTTTCCTTTAAACCCAGTAGTTTAAAATTCCATCTCCTACAACACCAACACACCAGCAGTTAAGGTACCTTGCTTTTTGTGCCTGAGGAAGTACTGTATCACATCTGAACAGCAAGTGCCATACTTATCAATGCTTCATCTCTCAGGCCATAGAGGACCAAGAGGCCCAAACTCTTTCCTCTTTCTGTTTATATCCAGATTAGAAGGGGCTCAAATCTGAAACCAGACAGACAAAACTAGCTTAACTACTGATGCAAGGCAAGATTATCACTGTTCACTCAGAAGCCTGCAACTCCACATTGCTAATTATTGGACATTCACATAGCTCTGTATGAACATCATCTGTATGTTGCTAATAGAGGAAGTTTCTCATCTCTTACCGCAGACCAGCTGAGACTATACTGCAGGTAACAGATAGTGCCTCCAACGTGAATCATAAATGTCACCCCTGATTACAAGGGTCAGGCGTCTCACAGGACATCACTGCAGAATTCCTGCCTGTCAAAAGGGCAATTCATT
Source organism: Cariama cristata (assembly GCF_000690535.1). NCBI lineage: Eukaryota > Metazoa > Chordata > Aves > Cariamiformes > Cariamidae > Cariama > Cariama cristata. Next base: position 10,519 of record NW_009613556.1, read on the forward strand.
TGAGGCAAAAGCTGACAAGTCTCCCACATGCTTAAAAAGACTCAAGTGTTACTCCTCATTCACTTTATATCTTATCTGGATAATATCTGCCCTCAAGGAAAATATACCCCTATTACCTCTGGAGACAGAAAGCCAACTTTCTATGGTGCATTAACATCTTATGAAGCTGTGCTTCATTTCCACACAGCAAATCTGAAGGTTTGCCTTTGAGATGCTGCAATTCCTGTGACTTCACCTTTCTTTCCTCTCCTTTTAGAGCAGGATTTCCTCTTACACTTCCACTTAGGCAACTCTATAATAGCCAAAGATGCAAGACTAGGGCAGAATGTTCCTTCCAATTCACTTTGTTTTCTTCTACAAATCTGTCTTCTTCTACCTCTATTTCCTTTGCTTTTTCAGATGCTCTTCTCAAAAAACGCTCTCTTGCTCCAACTTGCATACCTCACCTCATAAGCAAAGGATTTTACCGCACATAACCCCTAATATCAAAGAAAAATGAACAACTGAAGCTGAATTTAAGGAAATAAGTACCTACCTTCATGTTAGTTTCCAGATCATCTCTAAAAGCAGACTTCAAGGAGCTTTCTTCAACACTGCAACCAATGCATCTAACCAGAAATATCTTAATTTTGCAGAAGACTACTACGACCACCAGAAGAACAGACAGAATGATCTCATTATGAGGGCACAGATTCTTTACTAATGCTTTTAGCAACAGAAATGGCTGGGTTTCTAAAACACGATGCAAATGCATACACT
>NW_009613557.1:0-3857 GCF_000690535.1 Cariama cristata
GAGAAACTAATGCTGCCGGTTCTCGGGAAAAGTGTCCGCATGACCTTCACACACTGTATTTTATAGGAGAAATCGTTTCACTGCCTTGTGAGAAGACTGGAACAAACAACTTTCCTTCCAACTATCATTGACACTAGTTTTCATCTCAAATTGTAACGATGTATGGAGATCCTGCAATATTGGAGAACTTGGTTAGAAAAATGTCTGATCTAAAAACAAAAAAATCAAAAGACGTACTAGAAAAATAGATGTTTTGGAGCCTTAAACCTCTGTATCAGCCTAAGGTATTATGGTGTGCCTGCTGGGAATAATAACTTGACTGTCTCACATTTCTGTGTTTCCTTGTGGGCCAAGGTGTCTCACCATGTTGAGACTTCCAGAACATACACAGCTCCTCAGAGATGGACTGTTGAACAACATGGAGATAAGCTTTTTGTTAGTAAACACACCTTATGGAAGAAGACAGTAGTAAAAATGTACAAATTATAACTCTGATGGGTTCACTGGTCATAAAAACGAAAAGTTTAATGTTGAAATACTACCAAAAAGTAGCTTACCTACAACAGAGCAGGGATCTCACCTCCAAATAAGCTGTGCAGTACTATACAGAGATACTGTCTGGGTCTTGGATGCTGTATAGCCATAGTGCACTTGTGTGCATACCTGCATGTACATACAGCATGTGAGACTTAGCTTGTGTAGTCAGCATTTGTGTCTGGTTTCCAGATACAAGCTAGGCTACAATATTTAGGGCCATCTGTGGTGTATCTGCTGTATTTTGAAATTAAGATATACTCCCATGTTTTTCTGTTTTTTTCAGTACACTGAAGGAACCTGAATTGAAATTAATCCATTCAAAACAAAATGTTGTTTTTTTCCTGTTGTTGGATAGTTGGAAAATTGCAAAATAGAAATGACCACTTGGATATTTTTACTTTGCAAAATCTGCATTTTCTATCAAAAAAATTGATGGATTCCTAGCCAGCTAAAAATAAAACATTGAATAATAGAGAAATGCTGAATATTTTTGGTGTGGTTATTTTTTGGGGTTGGTTTGTTTTGGTTTTTATTGTTTTAAGTCTTTTGGAAACCTTGGAAGTCGCAAAGATGAGGTAATTGGGAAAAGTGATCAATAAAAACAAAGTAAAAGATGCTGTCTTATCTGAAACTGCCTGAGAGGGAATATAGGAATTAATCACCAAGTGTTGATGATACAGCACAGTTTATGTACAAATGACAATGCTGAATGGTTTATTTAGTAATCTGAAGGTCAGTCTGTCCCAAGCAACATGAAAAGTAATGGGAAGGTGCTCAAGAGATGAAGAACAGATCCTTTCCTGCACGGATTTTCTAGAAATCCTCCTATACTGATACTTTTAAAATCAGATCTCAAAATTCAAATGACATGACTTTTTTAGTTTATCTTGTTGGCCTAAAACATGTATTAAATGCCATTTGATGTTGACCATCTAAATCGGCCCTCAATTTGGTGAAAGAACTGTTTGGATCCAGTGACCTCCCAGTGAGTCTACATTTTAGTTTTTGTCAGGAGGGTGCTTTTTATATATTCTCTAATTAACGTGCTTTGATTTGCATCGTGGAGCAGTCTCAAAGCATGCAAATAGACTACATTAGATGAAAACAAACTGAAAGGTGTGCTTCTGGGTATGCACCTAATATGGTCTACAGTATGCATTTGCTTACAGTACTGGACTAAATTAGTCTGGTCCAATGGTAACCCCACCAAAATGTATGTAGCATTGTTACCGAGTTCTTAGCACCAAGTTCTTTGCTTTATAGATGAGCTGCTGTTCTGCTGTACTACTTGCTAATGTGTATCCAGTGTAAGATACCTAATAAAAACAAATGGGGTGTCAAAATTTGTTTTAAGTTTGTTTAGTATAGACCTTAGCAGTACTCCCGGGTGGCTGTTGGTCATTCTGAATCACAGATATGAGATTTGCTTATACATTTATTTGGTCCCCTTTCCCCTGTACAGGTTGCAATCTGTTTCACAAGAGAAATAATATCCTTATTTTACAGAGGTAGAGAAGCTTCTTAAAAAATGGTGAGGAAGTCATCTTTAGAAAAGGAAGCTGAACCCAGTAACAGAGATCCCGTATCTAGTACTGTAGCTACAGGATGGATTTTTTTTATGGAAGCACTACTCTGCTTTTGTACAAGTATGATGGTTCTCTTGTCAGTTCACTAATCTTTGCAGGCAAAGATGAAGCTATTGCTGAAGTCACAGGAGGAGGCAGAGGAAAATCTTTGGACCATAACTGACTTAATAGTTTTATCAGGTTATTAATATTTGTAATACCAACCAAATCTTCTGAATACTATTTAGAACAAAAACACCTTCTTTGGTCTATGCCCTGGAAAAAAAAACTTTATAAAGAGCATGTGAAATGTATCATGACACACAACTTAGAGACAGATATGTTCAGGGTGGTCAGACAACGTGTTCTAGAACTAACTGAAGTTTTATTACAGACCTGAGGTTGATGCTGGAAATAAAGGCATTTAAAACATAAAGAGACACAGTGATTACTGAGCTGCTGAAGGAAAGCAAAGGACATGATCAAATACATGTTTACCTGTATACACAGTAAAGTATTTCTTACAGAGAACTGAAGATGAAGGATTAATATGAAATCATTCCTTAGATGTGGTTAGTTACAACATACTGAGGAAAAATCTAAAAACCTAGATTGTGGTATAGCTAGTGTTTTATCTGTATCTGGTTTGATGTCAGTGTTATAACTAACATAAGCAGTTAGGCTCAGACTTGTGAGAGGGGGTGCCTTACGGTAGGATGACCAGTTGAATTAACTGTACCTAGAGTCCACGCAGGTACCTGCAGTATGCAGGTGTGATTGAGCTACTTTTGGAGCAGCTCCTCAACTGACAAGGAAGGCATTAAAAAAACAAGTCAGTATCAGAATACTGTACTTTACTAATTTTTACAACTTGGGAGCTGCTTTATGGGAAGCTCAGGTGTTCTTGCAAGGGGAGAGAGGGTTCTCTAAGTCACAAGTCAGACTGCTGGGGAGAATAATAAAGTTGGCCTTTCCAGTGTCCATTGTCTATGTTCCTGAGTGAACACCCAGAGAGAGATGAAAGCACTCCTAAGTGTCTTATTTTGGTGTTTCTTATTAATTTCAATTTCTAGGAAGAATTTTATGGAAAAGAATTGATTTTGGCTGACCGAGAAACTGTGGAACAAGAAGCAGATAGCATTTTAAAAGAAGCTGATGTTTCTGATGTCGCATTTCTTGTAGTTGGTGATCCTTTTGGGTAAGACAAAGCAACATTTTAATTATTGCTGTAGCTTGATCACTCTCTTTTTTCAGTAGGTAGGAGCCATACTTCATAACTGTAGTTCTTTACGAAGAAGCTGATTTTCTGACTGGAAGCACTTTTTATGTCTTTGTATATTTTATTGTATTAAAAATATACATGCAATTGTCCATACTTTACCTTGCTTTGGAGTTTCCTTGCCCAGATATCCCTTATAGATAGGAATGTGGACCGTCCAGGATGTATAAATCTTTCCTTCAGCAGTCACTTATTTAATTCTCCATGCTAGCTTTTATATATTTTGTTCCAGGTTTTATCAGCTAACAGAAGAAATTCTAGGATATCGCATAACTAAGAAATGTGCTATGTTTGGGGAGAGTATTCTTTTAGTAGCTATTTGTACTTATAAACTGCAGCTTTTATGCTCAATTGGTTTAGAATGAATACTGATTGTTGGTTGTACAGTGTTTCTGCTTTGATATCTGCTAGCTTTTAAAATCACTTAGGTCGTTATAAATGTCTTCTCATTTTAGTTTATTATGTCTTTTGTTTCC
>NW_009613557.1:3870-57514 GCF_000690535.1 Cariama cristata
AAAAATATAGTCTTTTACTATCACCAGAAGGATCTCCTTCTGTCTTTTCAGTCAAGCACCATCAATCTATAATGTCAAGCCATACAGAAGAGCTTTTAGTCTCCAGCTGGTGATTGAAGATTTATACCACAGTGTTAAGGGGCACCAGAGAAATCAAATCACTGAGCACACTATTTGTGAGTGAAAAAATAGAGAGAGTTTATGAAAAAGAGGAGCAGTGTGCACATCTGTCAAAAGCTGATAATTTATGTAAACACAGGTTGAAGGGAATTGGCAAGAGAATATTATATTAAACAAGCACTTATGGGCAGATGATGCTGTATTTCAGAAATATTAATTATACTTTCAATGCATGTTAACATGAAAATGAGGATTCATGTAGAGCGTAGAGCCACGTTACCTGTACTCTTGTGCTCTGATCCAGTGACTGATGTAAGTACATAAGACGAAAAGAAACAACCTACATGTACTGAAATGTAATTGCTACTTGTGAGCAGTATCTTGATCTGCCTCAGTTATCATTAGTTTCCGTGTCAAAATACTTCAATTTTGATTAACATACTACATCATTGTAGAAAACTACCCTTTTTTTCAATGAGTTACTTCTCTCTGAATGTTTATGTTCTTAGCTCTTAATATTGCAGCTAGAACTGCTCCTATGCCCACATAGAACCCTAAGGATTTAGGGGTTCATGAGGTTACTAGGAAAGAGTACTGAATGTTTCTGTCCTAAGAGAAGCCATATGGGAGGAGGACAGAAGCCATGTCACTGCAGCTGCTCGTAGTTTCAAGTATATCTGCAAATAAAGAAGAGTATTTGGCAGCCTTAGGAAATCTCAGGTGTTGGTGGCTAGTGGTTAAAGAGATAAAACAAGCTGTGCCCCTGTCATTCTTCTCACTGTCGTTCACTGCAAGTTTTTATCTGCATATGTGGCAACAGCTACAGATGTGCTAGCAGAAACCTGACAATTTTAGTAGCATACTGGAAAGCCCACCTTCATCTAGCCTGGTACTAACATTCACATTATTACTACCCATAAAACTTAGAATCTGTATCAGTGACAGAAAATAGTAGTATAGCTCTGTGTGCATAAGGCTGACTCCATGAAGCCCTTGCTGGTGTTAGCTGAGTCCTCCATAGGGCACTTCTGCTTTTAGCTACAGTCATTATGGACAGATCTATTGGGAGAAAATACTGGCTGGAGCAAATTTCAGTGAATAAAGCCAGCTGATCCCTTGGTCGGTATTAGCATAACCACAAAATCCTCCAGTGTTCCTTGTCCCATATATGTGAAGGGGATAATACAAGGCCGTAAAACTAGTCCCCTCTTCTCTTAGAGCAGGCATTCTTAAATCACCTTTGCTTATGGAATTTAGGAACACGGTTTGCTTGCTAACTGAAGTGTTGTTTTAGATCACTTTACTGCATTCTCCTAGGTCTGGGAGCTTGTTTGTATCAGGGTCTCTGATTTCCCAAATTCAGATTCCTCTGTTTTGTTTTTTCCTCCAGTGAAATTGATTTCTTTTTTAAATGATTGATCCTTAACAGCCTTGCCAGCTGCTGCCACATTGATGTTCCAGTCTGAAGCACCTGATGTGCTGACTGGTGTTAGTCAGACATGCAGTGTCAAAATTACCAGACTAAAAGTGAGGAGAGTTCTGTTAGGGTAACTGAACCAGGCCAGGATGAAAGCAGTCTTCCTATTTTGTTATTCTGATTGGCATATGCTATTTCTTTCTTTGCTTCCTTCTTTGGAATGGCCATACAGAAATGTGTGGTACATCTTGGGAACGTGATTGCTAAGGCCATTGTTCAAGTTTGATAAGTTAGGGTAAGGGGTAGGTGCATTTTCATATTTCACATGGAAAATGGAGTGCCCAGCCTGTATATAAGCATACATGCAAACAAGATATGTATGTAAACGTTGTTGCAGTTCAAAGATTTGCTAGATCTATATATACTTGCTATCTTAGAAGGATTCTAACCCCAATTGCATTAAACTACAAGCCCAGTAATTCTTGCCCCAGTCACTGCAACGTGTTTATTGAGCATTAGACCAAATTTAGCTCAGTTCTAAGCTTAACTAGAATTTTCTTAATTATTTCAGAACAAACTTGATCAAACTTAGGCATTGCTAATTTGAGTAATTTGGCTTAAATATTATAAAAGTTGATTTAGTCTAAGGGTGTCTTTTCTAAGTACTGCATGCAGTTTACCTCAGTCTGTTCAAAGTTCTTGTTTGAGTGTCTTGCTTTCCTGGCATGCACTGGTGCAGATGGGAGAAGGCCTGGCTATGCAGCAAGTAAGGAAATATTGGAGTTTTGTTGAAGTCTATGCCAAACAGAGTTGACCTTTAACAGTTCAACAGATGTCCAACAGACACCTGCAGAAGACAAAGGATAAATGGAACTTTCCTTTTCAAGTACATGCCAAAGCTACTTTAAAAAGTAACAACTGTGTTGGTGTTACAGTTTTAATAATGCCAGAAATCCGCAAAGAACCATAACATACTGAGGATGCCTGTATTTTCAGCTAGGGAAGATGACATATGGAAGCCTTATTGGAGTTTCGACTTTCCTGTAACAATGAGTCAAGTTATTATTGCCCTTTTGGCACCTTTACATTGCCCTAGTTGTGAAGGGTTTAATTTTACTTTCAAAACAAACTATAATGCTAGTAACACTTGGTCACTTTATCTTTTCAATCTTTAATTCCTTTCTTTTCTTAACACAGGGCCACAACACACAGTGATTTAGTACTACGTGCAGTAAAATTGGGGATTCCATACAAGGTGATTCATAATGCTTCAATAATGAATGCAGTGGGCTGCTGTGGTTTACAGGTAACATTTTTGTGCATATGCTATTCCACAACTGCTAAACTTAGAATTGGCAAGCTCTTCTACTGCTGCAGCAGTGCATGTTGCAATCTGAAGTTTGAAGATTTGTAGCAACTGTACACTTCTGTTGTCAGAATTTGTTAACACTTCCTTTTCAGCATGCTACATGTCAGCAAAAGTCCCTTTTGACGAGCACATGTGAAAATGAATAGTAACACTTCTATTCTCTGCTCTAACTTCCCTCTGCCCCAGAAGACTTTGGTATTTGAGTTATTTTACAGATAAAGTTTTGCTCATGTTGGCTTCCTTCTACTACTGATGATCACTTGATAAGTTTATTCTTAAATTGTTATCCTGTTGAGAAATATGCTGGTCTTGTCATAAAAGGAATACATGGACAGGTCTGTCTATATGCCCAACACTGACCATAACTACTTCCAAAATCTTGTATGCGATGCATTCTTTCTCTCTGAGGTTGACCTGTCTTTACTTTCTGCCCATCTGCCGAGAGAGATTGAATTTGCCTAGCCAAAGACTAGAAGAACAAATGACAATTTTTGTGCTTCTTGAATGGCTAAAGTAGAAAAGGTCTAGTGTCCCCCAAGAAAATACTTCGCTACTTCCTTTTATACATGTATAGGTCCATTATTACGTTTTCTGCATGAAAAATGTTATGGCAATGTAAGTATCATAACTAATCACATATAAATTAGTTGAAGCTTCCCCCTCTTGTTTTTATTCATTACTTTAACGTAGAACCTGCCTTCTCAACATTCAGAATGGTGCCCTGTGTATGGGAACCCTTAAACCAAGCTCCCACTTTACCAAAACCAAAAGCAAGCACAGGAAGCTAAGTGTACTACAGACAAGAGTTGAGTGTTTGAACAATAGATTTTCATCACTGAAGGAGGAAGCATTTCTTCCTAACTTAACATAAAAGAACATTATTTTTAATTTTAACAAACAACTGACGCCTTCAAATTTACACTGACAAACTCCAATAGTGTTATTTTAATGCTGCCCAGCAGCAGAAGATCTGTTGCAGTAAGTTGGGTATTATCTCTGGCTTTGATCACACCTGAATGGTTTAGAAATGTGAGAGCCCTGTCTGATCTGGCAGTTCAGCAACACTGCATTGACACCTGTTCTGAGATGTGAATGCAAATGCTAAAGGGAATGCAGCACAGGATTCATATTCTTTATAGTTCTTGTGAGCACCTTCGTAGTGATACCTGCCTCTTGCTGTAAGACTTGGGCAAAATTATCTTTTAGGAAGGAAATAGGTTCCTTGGTGTCTAAAATCTACACATACAGCAGACAGATGGCAGCTGTCGCATGACTGCACTTACTGGGGCGGGTAACACAAGAGTTGAGGCTGGGGCTCACCCTTTCCCCTTTTGGCTTCATGGTGGTGCAAAGTTTGCTTCTACTGTCAAGCTGTTGACAAGTAGTTTCTACTTCCCGCTATCTTTTTACTGTTCTTTTACGTTCATTAGGAAAGAAGATGCAAGGCTTATATTCCCAAAGAAAACAGGTGACTTAAATTTTCTGAAAGTTTGCTTCCCCCACAACTCCAGCTAGGCATAGTAAGGAGGAGTATAGAGCTTCTAGGTTAATTGAAAAAAAGAGCAGAAAACTAACTGAGAATATGTTGCAAACAGTCCATAAGGTTTTTCCACATATGCAGAGTTTTGGAGATTAGTTTACTATTCCTTACCCCATGCTGAAGGGAACAGGCCATGAAGGAAATGTGATGTTACTCACTCTGGCATTCATCCCCTTTTCCATTCTGGCTTGGGAGGGGCTGCCTTCTCATAATTCAACATTCATGTTGTTGTATAAAGCATTTTAGGAAATAGTGATCATATTGCATTACTGGACAGACTATAACCAGCTATATTTTTAACTCTTCATAGCTTCTTACAGGCATAAACAGCAAGTGAAGGGTGTCTTACAAAAAAGTCACCTGTGATTTAATTAGAGTCATGGTGGAAGTTTGTAATTCCTTTCAACAGTGTTTATGTTCATGGCTGTCTCCTGCCATCATTTTAGTTTTGGAGTTTCTGTGTTTCAAATTGCAAAGCTGCTGTCAAGTATAGCGGGGATTCCTCTTTTGCTTCACCACAGAAAAGGCTTGGCTTTTTTTCTTGTTTTAATCTGATTGTGATACAAAACCTCTTTCTTTCTTACTAGAGAAAAACAGGAAACACCTTTATACGCTGTTCTGAAAGCCATGTGCGTAGTGAGCTGTAACTGCTGATTAGACCCTCAGTAAAATGCAGCTACAGCCCAGTTTGTTCACAAAAGAACATGTCTGTTGTCATCGCAGCAGTCTTTCTGTGCAGTCAACAACATTCTGGTAGTTGTGCAGTTTTCCTGTACAGTACTGAGTTACTGAAGTCAGTAGAGCATTAGTGATGGTTTGTCACCTTTGATTCATCAATATACTTCTTGCCAAATTGTAAAGGGTGAATATCTATTTTCAAATACTTTTTTTCAATCGTTTTGCCCATTTAACAGAATCAGTGCAGCTGCATAGGTGAAGATTGTATTTGTACAAGGAACAGGGTTTTTTTTAGTTTTGAAAATTAAATGTTTTGAACTTCTAGGAAGCTCTGACAGATTGATACAATGAGCTATAGCTACTGAAAGCAGAGGACAGTATAACTTAGCAAAGTATTAGTCTGGCTGGGCATAAGGCTCTATGACTTCCTGTGGCTCCCTCTTTTACACTGTTCTTGCTGTGCTTCACTGTGTCAGATTTCCCCCCCACCCCCAAGGCTGAAGAACATCTTTTCCCTCAAAAATAAATGAATATGCCAGGAGGGAGAAGCCAGGAAAAGTGCCTGCGTGTGAATGCCTCTTAGCACATTCTCTGCAGGTTCACCTCTTGTCTAGAATCTGACATGTAGGTATGTTGATCACTGACTCCTGTTGTAGTGGGGAACAACCACTAGTGAAGAAAGTCATGCAGTTTGTTATCTATGCAAACTGCCAGGGAAGTCAGGGAGAGGGGACAGAAGTCCCTAGGGGAAGGCCGAAATTCTCAGAGAACACTTCTAGTGGGTGGTAACTAGTGACACAGTTCAGCTTTCCTCACCAGCAGCTGCACTGTAGTTCCATAGCTTTGGAAAGCTTAGTATTTTAGGTAACAGGCTCACCTCTCTTCTACTACTGCTAAGCTACCCTGTGAGCAAGACTTTGCCTTCGTTCTGTCTGACTAGGATTCGGCATTGCAAGCTGAGAAAAAAGGGAGAGCCTAGCCTGACTTCCATGGCTTTATCTGTACCCACACTCAGCTTTTCAGAATAGGGCTGATTGCTGAGGCTTTTAGTCCTTGAATAAAGAGGCATAAAAATCAGGATCTCTAATTTACACCTTTTTCCTTCCTTCCTGATCTGTATGACATCTGGGTTAGTTTGGGAAGGTCACTGGCCAAAGGGGTGCTCTCAGGACAGAATTCTCTCTGATCCAGTTCTGGTAAGGTACCTTTGAGGCAGCAGTATGGATGGTTAAACACATGAGAAAGAGCATATCATACTGACCTGTGTGATGCGTGTGAAGGAATGATGCAACTTGAAATGGCTTGAAATAATGGCAGTACTGTTAAAAAAAAAAAAAAAAAAAAGGATTGAGAACTAAAGTGCAAAGCTGGAGGCAAGGCATGGGGTGAGACAAAAGAGCCACTCACTTCTAGGAGAGTGGTGTTGCTAGTTTTGAAAGCATTTACTTTATATTTTGATAGGGTAGCTAGGAAAAAAACATGTCATGGCAAAGACCTGCCTTTCTTTTGAGACATACCCACTTTCCACCTGAATAGCTTCAGAACAAACATCTGCATGTCCCCTTGTTTCTTTCAGTGACTCATCTCAATTTTTTTTGTTTGCAGTCCAGTTAATTCTTGTAAGGCAATTACAGTTATAAAATAGTTTTGTCTTTTCACTACTAGCTAATCGCTTAAATGCAAAAGCAGTGCTTACTATGTTATTTTTGAGTCTTTACTGGACAGGTAAGTACATTTTCAGTGTCAAGTAGAAAAATACTCCTTATAGATAAGGAAGCTGAAGGATGCTATCATTACTGGCTGTGCTCATAGTCAAATAAAAAAAACTGTAGTAGCTGCAGGAGCGGAACCTCTGAGTTCCGCCCTCTCTCTGTGCCCCAATCTTCAAAAATAGTCTTTGCTCTAATAGGAGGGGCTCTACACAAAATGTTTTTTATTCACTGACAGTTAAAACAGACTGTTTTCCATCACTGGTTGGTTTTCTCACTTACTACTAGCTTCTGAGCCTTTTAGAAGTTGGCACTTGTTTCTCAAACCATTTAAAGGTTAAATCAGTGCTAGTCATGCTATTTCATTACTCACGATTGCTGTTCAACTTAGTGCCATTTGTCATCACCAAACATGACCTAGAAATATCCATTTAATCAGAATAGGCTTTTTTCTCCATTTAGATACCTTCGTTTCACATTAGTAACCCAAGTGACCAGGGTGGGAAGGAATCATGGTTTGATATTGCTGGGAAGAGTCTTAGAAGTTTATTAAAGATAAGGTGACATTACCTTGGAGGGAAAATGCTGTCCTATTCAAGTTTGCTTGGAGTTTCTGAGTCTTTCGAAAGCTGAATTTTTTTTCTGCTTTTGGAGTGGCTGTTTCCTAAGTACTGACACGGGAGGCAGCCAAGAGAAAAAGGTGGTCTTCCCTTCAGCTGCTTTTATGTGATTTGTCTCAGCTGCCTCCTGAAGACTGCAATCATGTGGAGTGGGCTTCCCTCAGCCAACCATCTTTTTCTTCACAGTTGCTTTCTCTCTGGCATGTGCTAAGGGGACTAGATGTTTTTGGGACAACTGAGCCAATCTGTTGGCTTGTGGTTCAAAAACGAGTCATAGCCCTGTGTGTGTGAATGGTAAAAACTCAATTTCATGTGAAGGTTCTCATGAGAGGCATTCAAAGTTGCTAAAAGTCTGTGGTACTAAATAAGATAATGTAAAGGGCTAGAACTAAGCTTGTGGTTGTTTCATATGACCAATTAGAGGCAAAAATGAAGCTTGACTGATTCTTGCTACCTCTTTGTTGATGATTGTCCTACTTCCTAAGCTGTTCTCTAGCAACAATATATAGTATAAAGAACAGTAGAAGCGCTTTATTCTGATGTATATGGTCTGAAGGGTTGTTAACTGGTTATGGAGGATAAGGGGAAAAATCTGACTTCTTCGGTTCCTTTTTTTGAGGATGAACATTGCATAGCATCACGTCAAAACTCTTAACGACAAGGATAAACAAAACATGTCTTAGCTTTTCTCTGTATGTTCCTTGGGATTTATCAAGAAGCAACCTGGGATAATGCAAGGTGCTCTACGGTCTCCAAATTCCATTGAGGAATAGCCTTAGGAGAAAAAGCCTCTTAGTGTCTGTCAGTGGGATGTGATCAGCCTGTGCAGTATCTTCATTTGCAGAACACACCTGCCCTGTGAGAACTATCTGCGGTGTAACCTGTGACTATCTCAACACAGAACATAGCTGAGTTGTGTTTCACTCCTACAGGCTTTACAGGCATTTACATGTGTCTAGAGGTCCCAGGTCTGAAAAATGTAATGATAAGACTCCTTTTTACCTTCTTCCCCTGACATGTAGCCAGTTCTGAAGCTGTGTGAAATTTTAGGAAGGGAGGTAGGCTTGTGAGTGAAGAATTGCTTTGTCACCATTGCAGCTGATACAGTAATAATTCTGGGAAAGATGCTATAAAAATAAATGTCTGCATTTTGAAATATTTACTTCTTGGTTTCTCTGCAGCTGTTGCCCTACTGACCTTTAATATTATCTCGCATCTTCTCTCCTGCTTGCTTTAGTACTTTTTAGAGGGGATGGGGGATCTTCCCTTTTTAATTTCCCTATTTAGTCTCAGCTTGTTCCTTCTTTTTATGCCCTGTATTTTTGTGGTGATTAGCCACACCAGTATTTGAAGTGAGGACTGTTGATCTGGAGAGCTTCAGGTGTCTGATGTCATTCAGACTGGCCATTAATGAACTTGCTCAGTAATTTCATTGAAATTTCACTGGCATGCAGGCTTTCCAAGCTGAGATCATGGTACAGCACTTTTTCTCTCTTAGTCTATTCTGCCTTCTCAATTAGCAATCAATTCTGCTTATATAAACAACAAATAAAATAAGAAACATCATTAACAGAAGAGTTAAAAATACTAACTGAAAACAGGCACCTCAGTACCAAAAGTTGTCAGACATTCTTTCCTATTATGTGTGTAAATAAAATAGGAAGTTCTAGCTTGTTCTGAGGTGATGAAAGTGTGAGTTGAAGAACAGCTTTCTGTAGTATTCTGTGGGAGGCAGAAAAGTCTAGCAGACAGCATTGCCGTGGAGTAGAGTGTTCTGGCTTCCTTTCCTGACTTCAGCTATTGCATTGCAAAATTTAAGTGCACAAAGCTTTGCTTAAGCCAGTTACTACTTGGGCGGGGGGAGGGGTATTTCCAAAGACTGAGGTCTTTCAAAATGACCTTTTGAAATTTTTCTGTGAAGTTTTTGAGCATTAGGGAGAAGGTGAGAAGGTTAGTTTCCAAGCTGAGAGCACGAAATGTCTGTCCAACCATTTCACTGAGCTCCTTTGAAATTGTGGCACTTTTGTGCCTAAGCAGAATGTAGACACTCTTAACCGATCTGATGATTACTGCAAGTGTGCTGCTTGAGATGTTTTAGCTTGTACAGAACAGATCTTGCCCACTCCTAAACCCCAGCTGCTTAATGTACAGTGCAGCACACAGAAGACTTCATTTGCTGTTGCCTCTCTTTAAAGCTGTGCCAGCAGCCGTACAGCATGATGGTTTCACTGAAAATATACAGAGGTCTTCATTGTCTGCTTAAGCTGCTGCTTAACAGTCTCAAAGCATGACATTAATCCTTAGTTGCATTGTAATATACCTTGGTTAACAAACGTGTCACAGTTTTATTCCAACAACAAGCATGATTTCTGGAATTTTGGGGCCCTATTTAGTCTTCTATGGTTGGTGGAATGAGTATTTTTTAATTTCAGTGGGTTCTGGCTCTAGTGGACCTGCTGTCCTCTGTAACTGCGAATTCCTTAGTATAGTACTGGAGTTTTGGTATTTGCTGCTCTCTCTACAGCAAGGCTTTTCTTGAAAGTCTGATACTTCATGCTGGATTTCAATAGGTAGAAATTAGAACACAGCACAGGAAACTGTATTAGGAAGAAATTGAATCTGCATGAGGTACAGGGAGAGAGTTAAAATTAGAAGTTTAGTTAGTAGAGGCATATAAGTTGCAAAGGCATTTCTAGGTGGTTAATAAAATATGCCCCATTCGATCTTGTTAGTGTAGAAGCTACTTCTGTGCTGTCCAGGTGCTGAGAAAACAAGTGTATTTTTGTGAGACTGTAAGTGCAGTTTTCTATGATATCAATACCTTGTGCAGATATTCTAAAATTATTCCTACTGAATGGACAGGCCATTTCTGACAAAAATGTTTTATTCTTTTTTGACCTTCAAACTTTGGTTTTAATGCAAAACCTGGTAAACAAAGGACAGATTCAGTGTATCTGACTGGCAGTGCTTGCACAAAAAGGATAACTTCCTTAACATCTTGTTGGCAAAGGTGATGGAGAATCTTTGTAATGATCAATGGAGAAGAGAGAAATAACAATCAGAACAAGTGCTGTAGGGTACAAAGTTGAATGCCCAACTTATTTTTAGTATGTGGCAGAATGGTTTAAAAGATGTAATTCCCAACAAAGTACTTAGCAGATAGTAACATTTTGCCCATTTCTGCACATCCTTTTCTTTGCTAAAAGGCAGAGGTGGAAGTTTCTCTCCTTCAGGTTATCAAAATGCCAAAGGGACTGGGATAAGATTTGAGGTTAATTGAGGCCACTTTCTGTACTGAACAAGGGCTGCTGCTCTTTGGGAAATGACTGCAGTGGCTTTCAGGTTGCAGATGGTAAGCTAGTTGGGTTGGTACTGGACATTTCAGCAGTTGATGACTGAAGGTATCCTACCGCTGAGATTAAAGGTTAACTTGCTCCTAGATGCTCTAACAGTAAAGGGCAGAAAGACAAACTCCTTGTTCTAACAGTTTTTCTTCAGGTTTGATACAAAATGGACGGAGTTCTATATAGCCACATGAAAAATAGGCAAAATATAGCTTGTTTTTTTTTTCTTTTTCTAGAACATAGCCTTGAAATAGTTAACCAGTTACATCAGGAGCAATTTGTTTGGTTCAACCTATATTTAGCTTACTGGAAGAACCTTTAGGTTGTGAAATGTACGCTGTGTGTTCTTGTCCTTGTGCTAGAATGAAATATTTAAAAGAGGAAATGTTTTCAGTAATATTCCAGGAATCTTTGAATAAACACTATTCCTATCAGCATGAATGGTTAAAATTTGAGCTTTTGGCCCCTTGAAAACAAACATGTTTCTGCTTTGGTTCAAATTCTGCTCTGCCAGTGTAAAGGAGTTAAAACCACAACCTAATGCCACAGTAAAATAAGTATGTATAGGGGAATCCCCAGATGGCACAGAGCTGCCAGACCTGCTTCTACATAGGGTCCTCTTCTCTGCCAACACGACACACAGTGCCTCCTGTAGCGGGCTTGGAAAAGCAGTTTTTCCTTCCAAGTTTACAGAGAAAGTGGGGAGGTTAGTCTGTGTAGCCATTGTTTTGCTGGTGGGCTTGAGCAGACAGAATATTGGCAAGCTGTAAAATCCGTCTGGGATGGCCCCATTCCAGAGCTGAATTGACCAGAATTGATGCATGGTTTTGCCCTTTTTCAGGTTGGTTACAAAAACTTCCAAGCCAAATGCTGCCTTAGGTTACATAGGACTTTTGGTTTTGCATCGCTGGAAATGATTGGCAAGATTATTGCTTCAAATGTCTTCACTGAGATTAGGGATTTACAGTTATAAACAGTGTTAAGATTGAGAATAAAATCAGTGAGTATGACATAGAATCTGCTAGCAATATTATTCTTACAATATGTGAGTAAAAAACGTTGCATCTCTCTGCTTCATGCACAATCTGTCCCTGTCTTCAGGTCTTCATATCCACTGTCTCTTTAGAACGTAAGTTCTTTCGCATGGTACAGCTTTCACCTGCAGGAAAGTGCCGTTTTAATACAAATACTACTGTAACTGTAGAATCAAAACATTAAGGTTGCCTAGCCTTAACTGAAATAAGAAATAAATAGTAATTTTGGTGCTAATCTTACAAAGTTTTTGCATTTAAAAGGACTTCAGAATTAAGTAACAAAGAATAGAAGGTAGATTGGAAGTTAGTTAATATACCTCAGAAAGGTGAATGCAGAGATAGGTAAAAACTTAACAGGTAGTTCATTAGTTGTACTTAAGATGTTTTACTGGTTGGAGAGTAAAGGAACAACAGCACATCTCTGGTATGAAGAAGAAAACACAGTTCACTAATTACAGTTTATGTTAAAAAGAAAGGAGGGAATGCAAAGGAATGCACTAAAACTAGTCAAGAGATAGAGAAGCACAGGAGAGCTTTTTTAAAAGGAAGCATTATTTTTAATGCAGTGTTTTATGTACCTATGAAACAGCAAACTTAGGCATCTTACAGGAGAGTACTCTTCCTGTGGTATGAAACTTCTTAACTAGGCCCAGGACTTTTCAGTCTTGCCAATTGCTTACGGTTTTCATAGCATTTTATTGCACACTGTCTTTTTTCTTATGGTGTATGTGTGTTACAGCATTTGCTTTGTTTTACAGTTGTACAATTTTGGAGAGACAGTTTCTATAGTTTTCTGGACAGATATATGGAAGCCAGAAAGCTTTTTTGACAAGATCAAGAAGAACAGGCAGAATGGAATGCACACACTGTGCTTACTTGGTAAGCAGCAGCTACGCACGCTTCCTTAGCTACCATCTTCCGCAGCATCCAGAGACAATAGTGATACACGAGATGAAGTCTGTGATTAAACAAATATTCTTAGCTAACATGTATCTTTGAAAATATACCAAAAATTGGAACATCAGTATATCTGTACTTAAGAGTCAGTTCAGCCATTTATGTTCATGCTACAGTGGCCAGGAATTTCTTAAATCCTCTTCAGAAAACCTGTAAGAAATTATGCCTTTGTAGAAGTCAAATAGGAGCAGGAGGCCCATATTTGGTCTAAAGATTGCTGTGATTTTAAGCTAGATCTAGCTCAGGATCCAAATCAGGTTGCAGTGAATAGCAGCTATCTTTTATTGACTTAATTAGGTTACAGCTCAACACGTTTGACTTTCTGGGGAGCTAAATTGTACATTTAACCACATTTCTATTTTGTAAGGTGATAGTCTTTTTCCTAAATTGTCTTATCTAAGGCTGTTTTGGCACAAGGTGATTGTCATGTGAGAAGCTTCAGTGCTGTAAAAAACCCTTGCTGATCACGGAGCTGAAACAGAATACTGCTCCTAGCTGAGCACTGTCCCCAGGCTCTCCCATGGGGCTGTCTGGTCTTTATCCCACCCAACAGTCCTCGGCTGAAAGCCACTTTCTGAGTAACTACTACTCGAGGTAACTCCTTAAAGATTATGGAACTGCCTCCATATAAACTAGAAGGCACTTGCATATTGGTATATATGTATTTATATAGCTTTCTGTATCATCTTTTAGGCACAGCTAGGATCTCTCAGGGCTCAATTAATATTTTAAGTAAAAACAAACTCTGTGGTAACTGGAGGATCCTGAGCAGGAAACAATTTAAATGTCTAAGCATCAGTGCACATCAGACTTTCCAATGCCTTGAAAGTTGTTTGTTTTCAAAATTCGCTAAAAATCAGAATTCTGGTAATTTGTTGTAAAGAAGGATGACTTCACAAGTGTTTTGAACAAGGATTATTACAACTATACTATACTATATTAAACCACAGTATTCTTTAGATATTTTGTACAATCATTTCTATGATCTCATTTTTAAATTTTTTTTTATACAGTAGCAAGAGGGTAAAAATTCTGAAACCATACAATTGCTTTATAAATGTCATGGTTTAGGGCCAGTTGTGGTACCTGCTTCCAATCGTAGCTCACAGGTGAAAACTATCAATTTCCAAATTAATTGTTCCCTTAATACTACTTGGTGGTTCTGGTGTATGTATTGATTGTTTATCCAACTAGACTAGATTACCCGATAAGCAAATATGAAATAAAAACGTTAGTGCTGATAAACTTCTGAATTCAAAGTGACTTCACAGACATATAAGCAATTTGGTAAACTGTGTGCTAATAATGCAGCTTTGCATTTTAAACCCCTTTATCACTTTGGTCACTTTGGTTTAGGAGTTGATTGTATAACTTAAGCAATACTTTTTTAAAAAATCAAGATTAAAAATGTACCCAGCTTTCACTGTGATAATATTTTGGGGGCATTTGAATACAGATAATGTTCAATTGCCTCTTGGAGAGATTGTGGTCAATTAGAGTTCCATAAAATTACAGATGTGCAGCGTCTTACCTGATCCCTTTCATATTGTATTATTTTTGCCCAAATCCTTTTTTTTCCCCATAACAGAACATTGTTCTAAAATTTGATTGGGACAGGAAGGAAGTGCTAACGAAAGTCAGGTTCCTGCATGGTGGTGATGTAATCACTGTCGATCAGTCACACCAGTTTACCTTTTGTGACCACAATGTACTCATAATTTGAGAATAGTCCCAATACCCTGGTGTGCTTAAACATTCTGGCATTTAGTTATTCTATGGTAAATATGCCTGCTGGTTGTATACTTAGCACTATTTTTATTCATCTATGTTGCTCTGAAATCTGTGAAACTTGCCCTAGCTTTGGGTAAAATCACATGCATAAAATTACAGTACTTTGAAATATGAAACAGCAGAATGTAATCCATATTTTTCCAGTAATAGCTAAAATGTTGTTATAAAGTTTACAGAATCTGCTAATTAAATTAAGCTTTACCTACATAGAAGACTAAGTGGGAAGTTTGTAGGGAATCTGCATTTTAATAGCTGTTTTGTTCTACAGATATTAAAGTGAAGGAGCAGTCTCTGGAGAATCTAATGAAGTGAGTCACCATTTTGAAAATATATAGAAACACACAGTGTATCTACAAAGGGCTTTTTTGTACAAGGAACAAAGGTTCTTTACCCATACTCTAATACTGAACTTACCTGCCTTCTCATCTTATACTTCTCAGTGGCCACGGTCTTTCGTTTCTAATAAGGAGTGGAAATTTTTTGTTCGTTACAATAGGACCTGGCTTTATTTACAGTAACTGAATGAAGTTGCAGCAGAGCATAATCTTTATTTTAACTGTTTCTGTGAGAAGCTTTAAGTCAGAATGCGGTAAGCTTTCCGCTTGGCAAACAGTGTTATTTTACTACTGTTCTGTCCCACCCTGAAATAATTAATAGCTGAACAGCCTTCTGAATTAATTCTTCCTTACACTGGCTAGAAACAGTGTGAAGTACTAAATACATACCACCCTTTTAAAACTAAATAAGCAACATATATAAAATGCTCATGAATTCATTTAACTGTATTCAAAAAAGCTCTTGCCATATCTTAATCATCTCTCTGCAATGTCTGTGTTTTGACAGTGGCAAATATAAATTCATACACATGCTGTAAGTCTGGTCTAAATTAACATTTGTGAAATCTTACAGTATCATTGAGGTTTGTTTATTCTGGAGTTTCAAAATAAAATGTTTGACTGAATCCACAGTTGGCAAAGAAAGCAGCATTTCATTTAAGAATATATTTCTAGTCTGTAATCATCTGTCTACAGGGCATTTGACAAAACAGAAAAAGAGTAGTTTGCCCTTGAATTTAAGTCTAACACATCTTTCAGGAGTAGCTGCAAAACCTGCATATTTCTTCCAGCAGCTGAATTTGCTTTTAGGACTCAAATGATCTGCCAGCTGGAAGCCCTGCTGTTTCACAGGTGTGGTGAGAGCACAAGAGACTTCTGTCTTCCTTAAAAAGTCCACTCTTAAGGCCCAGCTTGAGAGCCTGGGCATGTTTAAGTTCAATTAGCTGGTCTAGAGGTTTCTTGAAATAAACTGGAAGAATGCTAGGGATAATGAAATGGGTAATATGTGAAAATTCTCTACTCTTCTTTCCCTGCAGAGGAAGAAAGATTTATGAGCCACCACGCTACATGACTGTGAATCAAGCTGCAGAACAGCTGCTTGCCATTATTCAAACCAGGAGGCTCCAAGGAGAAGAACCCGGTACTATTACTGCAATGTTTCTATCTGCTACTGCTCCTCTCAAGTCACACTTACTGATGAGCCTCTGAACTCTACTCCCTCTTAATCTTAGCGTTCTCTTGCTCTGCAGCGGTGTCGGGCTGCCTTAAATCTTAGTCATGAGATGGATTTGGCAGAGCTTGAACAGAGTGTAGTTCAGTGAGCAGAGATGAACGAGCGCTAGTGGCTCCTGCAGGGTTAGTCAAAGCCTGTTTGGTAACCCTATACCGTTTCTATCCATCTTTAATTGTGAGCTCTTTGATCCATTAGAGTTGCAGGAGGCAGAAGGATTCTGAGCATTTTAGATCAGTCAAGCTTCAAAAATCTCTCCTATGTTTTATTTAAGACTGGTCACACTCTGCTCTGTGTGAATACCAGCATGAATCTAGGTTAACTCAATAATGCAGAACTGTGATTTTGACCTTGAATTCCTAAACATCTTTCACAGTTTGCTCTGGACTAGCATTATTGAGACCAAAGGTGAAATCACAGCAGCTATCAAGATGACGCATCTAGCTATATTGCTCCTCTTAAAAGTTTATTCCTTAAATACTGTTAAAATTTAAATCCTCTCATTCTATCCTTTATATAGAATGAATCAGAAGCAGCAGTTTCCTCAAAGTGAACACAATTCCTGAATGAATTTCATGTTCTACTTCTGCAGCCTTCTCATTCTTGCTTATAAACATCCCTAAGATAGAGCTTTATTTTCTTTGAAGAACACGCTTCTTTCTAGGCCACTCCAATGATTTATCAATTGGACGTTTAAGAAAGTAGTGTTAAGGTTTAAGCATTTTGAGTACTTTTTCCTTTATGAGAGGACTATTAGTCAATAAATTAAGCATTTAATCTTCTTTCTTACAGAAATTACTGAAAACACAATTTGTGTTGGCCTCGCACGTGTGGGTGCTCCAGATCAGAAGATTGCTTCAGGCACGCTGTATCAGATGTCCACAGTGGAATTAGGCGGTCCACTACATTCTTTGATTGTTACAGGCACAATGCATCCTCTGGAATTAGAAATGCTTAAGCTTTTTTCTGTAGATAGTTCCAGTTTTGAAAATAACACATTTCAAAGGACCACTTAAATAAAAATGAGGCATTTAAATTTTTATTCCATCTTTCATTTCATGAGAGCATAAAGTTATTCCTGTGAATATTTAAAGCTTGCCTAAGTGCAGTTAGAGTGTATATTGCTTCAAAGACAACACTGTAGGAACACGGACCTCCTTTCACTCGAGGCTAAAAACTGCAACCTGCACCTGCTGGTGTCAGCTTCTAACATGCAGACACCTCTAGAAACCTTTAAAGCCCTTTGTCTGATTCAGTTCACTGACATCTACATCAGTCTTAGGCTGATGACTAGGATAAGAAATGCAAGAGGAGAACCGAAGAAGTGTACCAGGTATCTGTCTGGCATCACTTTTGCTGTAGTACATTAACCAAGCCTACTGCATACATTGTTAGAAGTGCATTTTAGATGTTAAATTTTGCTTTTCAACTTTCCAGAAACTTAGTAGTTCTCTCACCAATAGAAACCATTAGTGAGCAAAACCCATTAGGTCTGTATCCACCTTCACACTTGGGAGGGTGAATACAGACAGGTAAGAATGTTCTTTATGCCTAAACCAAGAAAAAACAAGAACTCACCCTTTGGACAGCCAGTGAAACAGAGAGAGAAGCTGCACTGAATTTCTTATTGCAGAAAGTTGCAACTTAAAATAGAACTGGATTTCTTCATATGTTAATGTTAGCATTTATGAAGTGCTGGACTCAAGCTGCGGCAACCACAATTAACCTCAAGCCAATTCTCAGAGAACAGACTGCAAGAATGATCTTTAAAATCAGCTAATGGATGATGGTGGTTGCTATTTCAAGTAGTCTTCACGGTATGTATAAGAACAAAGCAGACCTGTATGCATATTTTTTTTAAAACTGAAGATTTATTGGAAAGAAATTTGATCCCATATCTTTTCAGCAATATAGGATACTTAACATTTTATATAGACTGTATTCAAGTAGAAAAGATTACATTAAAAATTTCTAATATTGCACTTGGGACAAGTCATGGCTAAGCTACTAACATTAGCATTCCAGAACAAAATCATACATAGTCTTCAGAATTTTAGTGAGCTGCCTTGTGTATTTTGATATACTGTACTATTCAACTTAAGCTCACTGCTAAGAGTAATTCCTGTAATTTAAAGGTAAAGGCAAGCAATATGCTGAATGCAAGCAATATGCTGTATGCTACCAGGAATGATTTTGGCAATTTCTTCATTCACAATATTTCACACTTCAGCGAAAATGCTGTAGCGATTCATTTAACTCTTGTACAAGATCCCAGCACACACATGAAAGACTTCAATGCACATGGGAAGTGAAATACACAACTCCTTTTACACATTATTTCCGCCAAATTGCCACATAGGCAGGAACTTTTTGTGGCTCACTGAAACAGACAAGTAGATTAACCAGTATTTGCACAGAGTGAGACATGTAGTTGTCACACACCACGCACAGCAGAAGCAAAACTGGCATCTTTTCACATTATAGCAGTCTCTGGCCAGTGAAGTCCCAACAGGGATGGTCACTGCAACAATGCCTGAATGGGAGAGAAATCTAAAAGGGAATCCCAGCAAGTTGCAGATAGGGATTTTCATAGAAGTGTAAAGGAGGAATTAACCACTGAGCCAGTATTAGGGATCAGAGAAATGGATTATTTAAAAAAAAAATAAATAAAAAAAATCCCTCTACACTCATTCCCAAACACACTTCAAAGGGGTGGGATAATCAAGAACCATAGCAAGTGGCAGTCTGATGGTTGCTGGGGAAAACAGGACAGGCCTTAATCAGTAACTAAAGCTGTTGCTCTGAACTGGTATTTACTTGTTACACAAGTATGATTAGCGTTTGCATTTTATAGAAGCATGAAGGTTTCTGCAACTGAAATCTGTGCTGTGAGAGAAAAGCCATGAACTTTACAATTTGATTGCACAGTGGGTGCAGAGGGTGGAAAACTGCAGTTCAGCAGCAGATTCTCTCCCCTCTTTTATCTTGTTTACATTCCCAAAACAGGTTCACTCACAACACTTAAAGAGAAATACCCTTTCTTTCCTTCACCTTTAGCCCAGCTTTACTTCTTCAGAAAAAAAAGAATTAAGAATGTTAAGAGTCACTAAGGTCCATTTTAGTAGTAGCAGCAGTTTCAATTTTTCTGTAAAAATAGTGTCAGCAGCTCTTACTAATGATGCAATTAAACTTTTGTTTTAGTAAGCAGAATTATGTAAAAAGGCAGAGTCATTTACTTGGACCAGCACTTTTTGGCTTAGTTTATCAAATCACACAAGTAATCTAGCTCTCTGTAGTGTTGTAAGGAACAAGTCTATCGATATGTATAGACTTACAGGATTAGCCTACAAAGGACCAGGCTTCATCTTTTGGGACAATATGGTTGTTCAGTTACTGTTTTCAGTCACAGAAAAAACCCACAAAGACCAGTAAGCTTCAGCTACATGAAAACATGAGAAAAATCATACTTTGTAAACTTGGTTCAAAATTAAGTACTGGATACCAGGAAGCTGACTTTTAGCAGATGATCTGCAGACATTCATCCATCTCTGGCTGTCCGTCATTCACACAAATCTTTGTTTAAATGATGCAATGCATCTCCAATAAAGTATTAAAAGCAAAGCGTTACATAAGCAGCCAAGTATTAGGTAATTAGCAAAATGCAAAATAATGGTGCTTTGACTCTCAGGATAAGAAAAGCTGCACTTCCAATTGCATGATTTGTACTCTCCTAAAACCTGAGCAAGTATCCCCTTAGTAGGTGAAAAAAAAAAAAATCAGATGTCGCTGTTTACTGACATACTAGATGTGATTGTGGTTACCTACTGGACATATCATCTACTGTCTTCTGTAGAATTTTTGTGATGCTTACCCTTTTTCAGAAGGCCTAAAAAGGCCTACTTTGCATCTGACTTACTATCCTCAATTATATTTAACAAACAAATGATACATTTCTTACTATAAAGACATCAAGTTGTCCTTAATGAAGAAAGTCCTGTCTTGGTTAGAAAACTCAGACTTGTACATATGCTTCCAACAGTTAGATAAGTCATTATAAGCAACAAAAAGATGTCAAAAGTTATTAAAATCGACATTGTGTAATTATAACCACCTTATAGGCTTTTTCACTCAATTTCCCTTATTTAAAAAGTTTATACATGTACATCTTAAACTGACCACCACCAATCAAACCCAATTGCCACTCAGGCAGATTCTCACTTGGAAAAAAATTGTAGCAGTTGTCTTTTCATTAAGAAAACTAAAATAGTGGTCAAGCCCAGCATCTTGGGTTGCACTACAGTATTTAAGCAAGTCCAGGAATACTCAGTCCCAAAACATGCTGCTATAAAAATACTTAAACCAAAGCCTGCTCTTGGATCATGACACAATTGCAATGAAGTTGGCTGGAGCTTGCCTTTAACATGGTATCAGTTGATCTTCTCTAGCCTTAAATAGTAGTAATATTAACTAAAAAAAAAATTAAAAAATCAAGAAATCATGCTGTCAACCAAGAAGCCACCGTCTATATGCAACATACTACAAAACAATACAAGGGAACCCCGCCCTGTAATCACAACCATATTTTAATTACCTTTTCTGTGAACATAGAGGCAAACAGTATCATAAACTGCAATACTCAAATTTGCTCAACAGATTCTTGCACCCTTCCCTGTGCCGTGTAACTTTCAGATCCCATCCTCCAGTCAGGAACTCCAGGCCCAGCAGAGCATCTGCAAGGGGTGATGAGGAGGGAGCCCGATGGGCGCCAGGCAGGAGGCCAGGAGAGAGAGATGTGGCACAGTGTGGGCAGCTGGAAGAGCAGTCTGCTCCTGCATCCCCAGGAGAAACGAACAGGTTCACAGACCAGCAACAGGGATAAAGGATCTGAAGACTGGAAAAGACTAAGTCTTAAAAGCAGTATGTATGTGGCTTTTTACTGCTCTTTTTCTTTACACCCTGTTTTTAGTTCCAAGCACAAGAGTACACCAGCAAGCTTTGTACAAACTCAACAATCTGGAATCATGTTTTCATCTGGAAAATTCAGGAACCACCTATCAATCTGGCAACCATCATGTTTTCACATGAAGAGATCAAAATTCAGGTGCTATATAGGAACAATGGAATGAATGCAAGAAATTCTTCATCTCTATCATGAATTCAGCAACATCAGTGGCAAACCAACCATTTCTGCAAATGAATCTTCGGTACTCTCATAGTGCCTACCACTTACTACACAGATGTTGTCAGGTTCAGAGGGCCTTGATTTCAGCATTACCACATATTGGGTACCAGAATACTTAAAATCCATACCAGTCAGTAGCAGATATGATTTATCAGAAAAATGCCCATCTTATTTTTTTACTCCACAATGTTCTGTTTGTAAAACTTCCTCTTATAAAATCTTCCATTACTAGGTTAACTACTACAGCATAGTGGAATTATCATCTGTAATACCAAGTATAGCAGATTGTCTTTGAAAACACCACTCAGGTCTGAAAGTGTAAAATGATTATAAATGCTAGAAAAATAGGACAGACTAATGTTTCTGGAAAAAACACTTATTGCACTAAGAATTTTTTTTCCCCCATGAAAACACACAAGGCTACAGTAAGATAGTCAAAAATATTGGACTTGTCAACCTGGAAAAAGCATAATTTTAAACAGCATGAACCATGGTCCTTATTTCCATTTCAGGTACAGCCGCCAGGAACAACTATTTTCAGTATTTGGAAAAGCAAAAGTTATCTCACCAATTGCTTTAATAAAAATTATTACAACCTAATAAAAATCAAGGAGATTTAAGCTTTCACAAGCAATTTAGGAATTTAATTTTTTCTGCCACAGAATTTGGAAGATAAAAAACTTCAAGCACTGCTTCCATCACCAGCATCTTCCCTCAGCTGTCTGTTGATTCAGTGACTATGAACATGAGTAGCATCATGTAATGTCTCATTACTCTCAAGAGTATGAAGAGACTAAGAATTGGAGTTAAATCTAATATTTTGACTAAAATAATTTCCACAGGAGATGGGCAACAAAATATCCAGCTTGTTTTGGAAGCACGTCTCTTCACAACATCTTTGCCTTTTACATTTAGAATTTTTCTGTCTGTTTGGTAAAATCCAAGTATAAGGGATGTCTAACATCTACAGTTATGCAAGTACACAAACCCCCACATACATCACTAGTAAATAATCAGACTGCATACAAGAGATTTGCAAAAGTAATAAAACCCTTTGATGCTCCATATTTATGCTGGCAAATACCTCTCCTGATATAAAAGGCACTTGGAAAACCCAATATGGTTTGGTTCATTAAGTTTGCAAAGTACAAACAATTGTACAAACATACAATTATATTGAAGCATGTCAGCCATCGTGACATAATCTACAAAACAAGTTTCCAATTGTTGATAACACTGGTTTTATGGGAATGAGCAGTGGTTTCAGCAGCTTTACTGAAGACATGACAGGGTTTCCAGTACCACAATCTTAGTAAGTAAAAAACCCTCAAAAACGTAGAAGTTTAGGGGCCACGAAAAAACAAGACCCAAAGTCCAAAACATTCATTCAGTATTTACTCCTTAGAAGTGAACTCCATCCATAGCCCAAGGGCAGAAATATATCCAATCAATTCCAGAACAGCGGTGGAGGCAGGCTCTGTCTTGAGAAGTGTGTTGTTATACCGTTACAGTACAGAAAACTTTGGTCCAACAGCACAATTTCAGAAATTCACTACATGGCTGCGACATCAATCTGTACGTAAAGCTGTCTTACTCCTGCCTATGGAAAAGAGAAGGAGAGTTTAAAAAAACCCCAAACCTATAAAGCCAAAGCAGTTTAACTGTCCTGAACACCAGTCCACATCAGTAAGTTACCTAGCAAAAACCCTCAGTTATCTTATTTTTCTGTAATTCATCTTCCACATTTAGCACATCATTCCCTGAGATACCGGCAATTTGGAAGCCTACAAACTTTGAGAGCACTGTATGAATACATAGTTCTTCAGTCACAATGAAGTGCACATATGTCATTATATATTAGCATTAGCTTGGCCACATTACTGTTTCTGATTCATCCTAAATAACTCTCACTCATGAAGCTGCACAAAAGCAATTCCTACTTTTCTACAAGTTTTACTTCCTGAAAAGGAAGCTGCTTGAAGAGCTGTCAGCTTAAAATGCAGCTAAGCACAAGAACGTGACATGGGATTTGTTGTTTGAACCCGCTCTACATTAAGATTCTAGCAAGAAAGCACAATGGCTACAGTGAATTTACATGACATCATGACACACTAAAATAACTTTTGGTAAAGGTATGTGAATTATACAAAAGCATTTCTCTTCTCAGAAATCCTATTAAACTAGGCTTAGATGGACTTGCTTAGTTTTTTTTAATCATAATTCAGTATAAAACAGCATTAAAAAAATCATTTAGTCATTCATTTTAACCTCAGCGGCAGGCCAGCAACAATATTGTGATGGTCACTGGTTATGCAATGTGATCTTGAAGCACTGGACTGAACACTGCTAAAGATCAGATTGTCTTCAACTATCATCAACGTGCTTTTAGCTCAGTTGAATGGCAAAAACAACTACCAATTATATTAAGATTAATGAGGAACAATATTACTGAGCAGAAAAATCTCTACTTGTTCCAACTATTCCTCCACTTGTTACCATAGGTCAGATAAGAAAAATGATAGACCTTGTTCTCTCCACTCCCTTCCTAGACACATGGCTCTTGATACCTGCACAGCTACAAAACAGCTGAAGAGCTAATGACTCATTTGGAAAATGCGATCCTTTGGAGACTTGAGATGTAAAATTAGTTTTAATGTAACAGAATGTTCTGCATAGTCCTTCCCCAAAAATATCTCTTAGTAGTCTGCAGAATAAGCCATGCAGATTCATTTCTGCCTACTCAATAATCTAGAGCTGTATGTGATGGAACATCTCAGAAAGGACCAAACTTTATTGATAAAGTTTGATTTTAGAATATTTGTCACAACAAATTCCCTTTCCCTAAGTCTCCAACATAAAACCAAGTATGTGTGTTTATGTTTATTGGGTTTCCTAGGACTGACTACTTTAAAATTTCTTAAACTTTAAGGAGTTCAAAAGAATTCATGCACTTGGGCAGCACATTGTATAGTTGGCTTCAGCGGCATTTCTCCTGACAGTCCAGAAACTGAGTATGCAGAAAGGCGTTAAAAAAAAATTCAGTCTGGAATTTTTAATAAATGTTATAAAACAGTTGACAAAAGGGGCACTTATCAGATGTGTAAACAATTCACTAAGCCATCGCATACGCAAGCTGCCAATGCAGTAGGCCCATACAACATGTAGAACAAGGGAAAGAACATGCATGTGAGGACACAAGGCCTTTCCCCACTATAGAAAGCTTTGAAAAGAACATTTATGCAACCACTAATTAAACTGTTGACAGAAGCAGTTTTTATTTACCATATCAAATATACCTGATTAGAAGCCCCCTTTCTTCACCGTCCAACTGACTTCTCTAAGTTAGTAATTTACATAGCTCCAAACTACTACCCTTTAGCTGACAATAGTTTGCTACCTAAAACACTGGTTATAAACAGGAATATTTGTCTCCTTTGCAGCTACAGAACTCTCCATTACTCAAAAGCAGAAAAAGGACATTATGGAAAAATGCTACATTTTTTTCAAGAACAGCCCTCCAATATCAAGAATAAAACCAGGATATTTGGCTCTGGATAGTATAAGAGAGAGAATAAGTTTCTCTTGGAGAAGAATTTTCTATTTTATCTTAATACATTCTAGGTTCTACTTGTAAACCATTCACATCCAGTAGCTATACTGGAATAGGCAGCCAAACTGAATTTCACACTTCATGGTTAAAAGTATAAGGAAGCAACAGAAAAATCTTTCTTAAATTTGTAAGATTTTAATCTTAAGGCAAGAACTATCAACTTCTAATAAAGCTTCTGTTGTTTACAAGAATTTCAGCATTTCATATCAGCTCCAATTGCTATCAAATACATCACTATCTATCAAAAAAACCCAACAAACCTGTAGGGAAATAAATGGCAACACACTGGCTGTATACAACATAAAACTAGTGATCACTGTAGCATGGATGTCACTAAAAGACAACAAAATACGCAAAGACCATAGATTCTTAGAGGGATAGAAATGAATGACAAATACAGCATTAGCACAGTGAAAAACTTCAGTAGCTCCAGCCTGTGGTTGGAAACCCTGTCTTGAGGGAAGCCTCATCTATTTTCTTAGTTCCTCATAGGTCAATACAGGGTTTCAACCCAATTTGATACACCTCAGACATCTACAGCTGTTATTTCCATTAAGTGGCATCAAAAACTAATGCAGAGAGGTACAATAATTCCATCTACACTACTGAGTATTTGGAAATGGTTCTATACAGCAGAGAAGCTTTTCAAAACACACTGATACCAAACCCAGAAACATTTAATTTTTCTTGATCAGAATTACACTGTCTTATCACGACAGGCAATTTACACTGAGATGTGATTTCCACTGATGAGACATACCTGAGTAAAAATATTGTGAGTCTGGCTTAGAATCCACCTTCCATCAGCATCAGGAGCTACTAATAATTTCAAAGTCCCTATGTAAACATCAGTACAGAGGGTCCAGAAATGTGGATCATGTAAACTGTAAACTCCTTGCAACTGCTGCACCTAAAAATACAGGCAAATTAAAAAAATATATATTTCAGAAAATGTTTGTTTGTACTATGTTGGTTCTTTTACAGAAAATACTATAAAAGTCAATGCATTCTTTTCCTTCTAGTTCACTGTGCAATTTGTGATATTTCACTTAAATTCCTTATTACTATCTCAGTAATTGTAAGGAAGGTGAAAACATACAGATTGTAAGTATGTGTCATGATTTTGTACCTTGCTGTATCTACATTCTACATATATTTCACTGAAACCATTTCTGAAAACAGTGGTGTCCAAGAGAGAAAAGTCACAGTTATTAAATTTGAGGGGGCATTCAATTAGAACAGCAATTTTTGCAAATGCAGGAATTTTCCCATAAAACAATTTGTGAGAGGTGAGGGCTTAGGTTTGTCCTGTCAAAACCCTGCTTTTTCTTCTGTCCAATTTTAGCAAACTCTCCATGTGATGATTACAATCCTGTAACTTCCTGACAAAAGATGACACTCCTACAAGTGCTTTGTATTAACTTTGCAAAGGCGCTTCAACATTCAGGTCATGACACAGTAATAGGTAAGTTAAACAGGAGTACCAGGAGAGGTCAAATCCAGAGTAATCTATATATTTTTATAAATCGACTTCCAATGTTACTTCACCTCGCTTTATTAAGAGCTAGATTTTGAAAGAGACGAAAGCTGAACAAAACAGAAAGATATTATGCACTTTGTATCAGCACAAAGTACTTCGAGAGGAAAAGCTTCAGGATCTATTTTTCTAACTATCATAGCATGTTTTAAAACACCAACTGAGTTGAAGCTACATACAATTTAGGACTTCAGAAAAATAGGAATCAAACTGGTACCTCCATTTATACAATCTAAGGAATCTTTCACAGGCATTACTGGAAAAACATCACAAAATATCCTTATAGACACAGCTGAGGCTCATTCAGTCAGCAGCTTGATCTGAAACAAAAATGGCCTAAGACCTCACCCTCTGGTAGCACTGAGGCAGGGCGTTTTCCAGGGAAGGAGGAGTTCGCTGCATCAAAATTCCAATGGATTCTTTTAAAAGTGGAACAATACTGGAAAGAAAAAAGGAAGTTAGCTACTATTACATTTTCAAAAGATGCAGAACAAAGAGCAACACAGCATTTCTAAACACTCTTGAAGAAGTTGTCCTTAGTTGCTTCACCAGAAGCTGAGAAACTTATGATGAAAACCTGGCACACAAAATAAAATGATTGACAAAATTGCTATGATGTCTTACTAAAGGCAAGATTACTTCTCCCTCAGATCTTCCATAGAGCCAACTGGTGGACAATCACAAAAGATTAACAGTTTAATCATGGGTTTTGACATGAAATCTCTTAGTGTCTTAAAAGTTATATGACAAAGCAGCTGATGAGTATAGCTCAAAACCAAAACCTACTTCAATGGCAATCACTCAAAACCAACCATAAAAACATGCAACTGAAATGGTTTTTGCTTTTGTGTTTGGCATATTTTTGTGTAAGGCATATTTTTCTTATGAACTAAGATAATAATGGGGAGATCATAAAACAAAATTAGTATGGACCAGTCCAGCTATAACAAGGTTATTTTGTCAGAAATAGACAACTTAGCATATTCTTGAAGCGAACTAAGTGTAGGGTCTCATCCAAGCTCAAGTACTGAACATTTGGCAGTGATTAGAGGTTCCCTCATGGCCAAATGGTCTTGTTTAATCAGCAAACTAAGATGACACTTAATATCCTTTCTTACTATTATTAGTTTCCTCTTTTTTTTTTTTTTTTTTTTAAATAAAACTAGGACACCAGTAAGCCCATACCCTGAAGCTACCCTAAAAATTTATACTCTTATTAAGTATTCAGTATGGTGATTTTTTGTTTAGGAGTAATACATCATGTCTGGCTCAGCACAGCATCCTAAAATTTTCAAGAGCATGACAAATATCTATAACCAAATACTAAAACTTAAATAGCAATCTAATTTCAAGAGTATATAAGTCACCTAACACTAGACCAAAAGTGATTATGTATTTCAGAAACTGTAAGCTGAATTCCAGTGTTCAGCACTGGCACCGCAGCTGGAGTACAGAGAATGATGGGATAAAAAGCATCCAGCAAACATTTGTAAAAGATTAATTGGGCCGTCTGTCAAAGGAAATGGCAGAATCTTTGTTTAAAATCTCATGAAGTGATGCAGAACGCACTGCACAGACCAGCTCTATATTTGCAGATGATGAACAGCATGATCTAACCATTCTTTTCCAATTTTAAAGAGATGGTTCCATTTGTACATGGAAGCAGTGCTGGCTGATCATCTGCTCAGCTCATTCCTTGGCTAATCCTTAGCCAGGGGTGGGAGGGAGGTAGAGCATGCATGACTCTTGTCTAATGAACCCCTGGAAAAACAACCACCCTAAAACTAAGTCTCCTGGTTATTCCAGCCACATTCACTGCCTGATGCACTCCATCACACGGCCTCACGCAGCTGCACTGCTACTCAGGAATCAGTTCAGAAATAGCAAGGAGCAATTAGGGGCAGGCAGGAGCTGCCTAAACTGGACTTGTCACCAAGACAATTAAACATTTAGCAATGCAATAACTGTCAATCTGTCTAAAGGAAGCTTAATTGGAGTGTCACATTCTACAGACAGTGGATTACAGAAGTTTAAGGGAAAAGGTTCTCTTATCAATGGACCCACCTCACTAAATAATGTCCATGTCACAAGCATTACATGAAAGGGAGCTGGAGCTGCCAAAGTACTCCGTTGCTGAATTGATTCCAGTTTAACTCACTATTTAAAATGCAGGTTTGCTTCTTAATAAAAACCTTGAAAGACTAATACACAAGTTCAGGATGCAAACTGAATACAAGATTTTTGAACACTGTCTCCATCCCCATAAATTTAACAAGGTCCTTCTAACATATGCATCCAAAGGCTTGGGAAAACACACACATACAGGCTGCATATTTTTTCCCAAGGAAAGGACTAAAGGAATGGAGAATGTAGGAGCCTGCTTTTTTACTGGAACATACCACTCAGAGTGAAAAAAATCCATGAAAGAAATCTGACCAAAAAATGTCTGATTTGCAGAACTTATTTACATTATTTGATAAAAACTGATGTACATTATCTGATGGAATGGAAAGGAATTGGCAAGTAGGAGTTTTGGAGAGACAGCCTACAGAAATTTAAGACTAGCAGGTTGGGCATATTAACCCATTCCAAAAAAGGATCTGGTCAGTGAAACTGGTTGATTAATTCTGGCTCAGGATGCACATCGAAAAGAGGAAGTTTTCAGCTGCATCTTCAGCTGAAGATGTATTTAAAATGAATACCTGCTTAATTCTGAAAACCTTGTTGCCTAAGAAACTGATCTTCCAAGGTTAAGTCTACACAATCAGCAGGGTGTGCACAAGCACCAAAGACCGTCTCTCCTTGCTAGGTAATGGGGTGCAGTTTTAAGCAGCACATGTTGGAACCATTAGCTCAAAATCAACTAATACACAAAAAGCTGATCAGGGAAAGACACTCCACTCCTAGTACAGGTGGTACAGCTTAAGAGATAGTCTCCCTGCTGGCAAGACTTCACCTATTCATGTTTTTGGCAATAATGCTGCACAAGTTACGCTTTTATCCAGACTTCACAAAAAGCTAAACTTTTAACTGAAACAGACATCTTAAAGGGCCAAAGAACAGAGGTAAATCAGGATGTGGCTTGATACTGTAGGTGCAAGCTGAAGCATATTCAAGGTCACACCTCCCTCCTCTAACTTACACACAGCATTCAGCTACAAATTTATCTTTTGCAAAGCTGAAAAGGCCGAAAGACAGCTGCGGTGATGTGATATGCCCTCACAAATGCTGTTAGAGCACCGAAGTCCACACATGCATCTCTGCATCCAAAGGGACGCTATCTTACAAGGTAGTCTTTACTGTAAGCCAAACTAACAGGACAAACAATAGAATCCAGTTTTCTGTCTCAGGTTCTCCATTGTTTAATGCATACTACTGAAGTACAAAACCTTTAATTAAAAACCAAAACTCCAGATCATATGCACTTTTCTCAAACACTAACTAAACCCCAGTATTACTTAATCACCATGAGACACTAGAAGTATTAGTTCCATCTCATGTGACTGAAGAAAACACTAGGAAAGATGACGACACCAAACAGGCTGAAAATGTGGTTAGAGAATTTGACCAAGCTTTCCTTTTTTTGGATTAGTCACTAGTGCAAAATACATTTCATTGTCTCTGCAGCAACTATTCCACTGGTACTTCACACTCCCCCCTTTTTTTTTTAATTTACAAAAAGATTATTGAGGAAAATAAATAATGCTGAATTCTCATGGAGAGTTTTTTCATGCATAAGAAGTCTGTAATGCTGCTAAAGCAGACACAATTTTCCAATGGTCTCTCATTACCAAGCCTTGAATCTAAAATATCACACTCCTTTACAGAACAACAGAATTTGAAAGAGGCACTAACCCACAGCCAGGCTTGGGACATAAACATATCCTCTACAAAAGCCACAATAGCAAAAGTGGCTAACACGTGCAAAATGAGTTAGCAGCACACCACACTTTCACATATGCTTTTACAGAGGAAGGGAAAGGTGTTCAAACAGGTAAAAGCTATTGACATGAATCTGATAAATCCAGCCTGCCACTACTACACATGGCTCAATTAACAACAAAGAGTGAAAGCATCAGCCTCTTAATCAACTTGCATCACATTCAGATAATACTCATACCTGTTCCAGTCCCATTCTGTTTATGCCACTGTTTTTGCAAGCATAGCTAGCAAGACTCTGGCATTGTCATGATCTTGGACAGCAAGGATGAAAACAACTGTGGGGTAAAAGGTGCCTAAACTTCAGCCACAAAAACCCCGTGCAGGGTTACAGGCTGGGGGAAGAGTGGTTAGAAAGTGGTCAAGCAGAAAAAGACCTCCGGGTGCTGGTTGACAGCTGGCTGAACATGAGCCAGCAGTGTGCCCAGGTGGCCAAGAAGGCCAATGACATCCTGGCTTGTATCAGGAATAGTGTGGCCAGCAGGACCAGGGCAGTGATTGTCCCCCTGTACTCGGCACTGGTGAGGCCGCACCTCGAATACTGTGTTCAGTTCTAGCTCCTCATGACAAGAACGATATTGAGGTGCTGGAGCGAGTCCAGAGAAGGGCAACAAAGGTGGTGAAGGGTCTGGAGCACAAGTCTGATGGGGAGCGGCTAAGGGAACTGGGGTTGTTTAGCCTGGAGAAGAGGAGGCTGAGGGGAGACCTTACCACTCTCTACAAGTACCTGAGAGGAGGTTGTAGTAAAGTTGGGGTCGGCCCCTTCTCCCAGGGCAGAAGTGACAGGACAAGAGGGGACAGTCTGGAACTGAGCCAGGGGAAGTTCTGGGTATAAATTAGGAGGCGTTTCTTCACAGAAAGGGTCGTTAGGCACTGGAATGGGCTGTCCAGGGAGGTGGTGGAGTCACCATCCCTGGAGGTGTTTAAGAAAAGACTGGATGTGGCACTTGGTGCCATGGTCTAGCTGACATGGTGGAGTTAGGGCAAAGGTTGGACTCGATGATCCCAGAGGTCTCTTCCAACCAAATTGATTCTGTGATTCTGTAGAGAACCCTTTACACAGTCACTGTAGTCAGAGCACAGCAGGAAATTCATTTACTGCTCTGAGCAGTATAGAAAATAGAGGATACTTGCAATAGATTTTGTGGAAGATAAACAAACATTGCTAAGACTCAAGATCAGCTACGGTTCTTCAAATACTGTAGATTAAAATCTTCAGTCAGATTTCAAATTTTTTTTTCCAGCCACCGTGTACATCTGCAGTGCCAAGACTGTCCGCCTATTTCAGAACTTTAATAAAATTTTTCTATTGGGCAATGGCAATTTTAATCAGACTGCAGGCTTTGCTCAAGACAAGGATCACACTTTTAACATTTACTTTTCCAATTTTAAATTGTCTGTTCTTACAATAGCATAGTACTTCGATTCTCAAGCAAGGCTGGCAGGTACCATTACCTTGTAAATAAAGGTAGCGGGTGCCATTTAGCAATGACGGCTCAAAACAGCACCAACAACAAGCATGCTAGTTTGCGTGAGTTTTGCTACAGAACATTCCTTCTGAATCTTAGTGAATGCAGCACTTAATTTAAAAAAGTAATTTTTATACTGTTAGGCCCCAAACATTACAGGCATATACCCCAAATGTTACAGGCATGTCCTCCCCCAAAGCTCTTTCATATTATATCATGTTCAAGCAGCTCTAGACTTTATGTAAAATCGATGTAACTCATGGAAACAACTTCACTAAATGACTGAAGTAAATTGCCTCGTTTCTTTGACCGCTTAATATGTAGTCTGCATGCTCTATCCAATCTAGTATCATACTTAGTCTATGATGCCTTTTTAGAAACATGTGGCTCTAATAGTGGTTTTGGACAAACTTCTTGCTTTATACTGGAGTTCTGGCTTTTGCTTGATGACTAATTTCACATAGCTGATCGAAATACTAAAATTGCTTCAACATTTCAGAATAAGGTTTAGAATCCTAAGGCTAAAACACAAATGAACATTTAGTTTTAAATATTAAAAGCAGTTTAGAGACTTGAGAAATTGATTATTGATTCAGGCACATTAAATTACAGGGAAAATACCCTAGGAAAAACTTGAAGAGTATCAACTATGAAATAGCCGAGCTTTTTTTTTTTTAAAAATACTTCAAACAAAATGCTGGTAAAACAGACTCATCTATTTTAAGCATGTCCTATTTATACTTTATAATTAAATGGACACTTGCATGAGATAGTACAGAAAGTAATCAAAGAAAGGATTCATCAGATATTAGTGGCAGCACCCACGAACACTCAAGAGCTACAATCCCCCACCCACACCAGCTTCACCCTTCAGAATTGGCCATAGATGTATGATGCAGAGATTTTAAAAGGTTACAGGATATAGCTCTCCAATTGAGGAACCACGAACTACCAAGCCCTCTGCTTGTCAAGACTGAACAGATAAACACATAAATGGAGAAAACACAACTTTCTACAGCACGTAAAAGCAAAATGAACTTCGCAAAGTGGAAAGTATCTGACTTCAAGCCTTTTCCTCTCTATCAGAACAGTAATATGTGGGCTATTTTTCTTCTTCCTAAAAGATAAATTTTAAAGCATAAGATGTAATAGGTATTAACAATATTTCTATATAATCCTACTGAAGACAGGCTTTTACTGGGATGTAGACAGTCATAGTCCACTAAAGGGAAATGGCTGATCTTACCTCTCTATACTCTAGTAAGAGCTACCTGATTTCTGCTTCCACTAAGGTTAGAAGCGT
Organism: Cariama cristata; assembly: GCF_000690535.1. NCBI lineage: Eukaryota > Metazoa > Chordata > Aves > Cariamiformes > Cariamidae > Cariama > Cariama cristata. Next base: position 37,056 of record NW_009613557.1, read on the forward strand.
ATTTATTTGTCACTGAAAACCACCTCAGAAGAATCCCACACAGGATTTTCACTGTGCAGCCAGAATGTTCTGCAGTAACTCATGAGGCGTTAGGCAGAGAGTATGTCACCTTAGAGAAGGATCACAGGAACAACACAGAGTGACCATGTCAGTAGTTGACAAGTTGCACTAATTAGAGAAGCTGTCTACAGGAAGGCTCAATCATTTGAATTAAAAGTGCTACATGACTTCTCTGAAGAGGCATTGCTCAACCCTTCGTGCATCTGCACAAGACAAAATAGGTTACAAATTAGAGGCTGTGCAGCTTTATATTGCAATGGTAAGTTCTCTAGTCATCCTATACAGATATTTTTGTGATTTCTTTTGGTAAGTGTTGCCATCATTTCAGAAAACTGAACAGAGAAACTCACTAATAGGAGTAGGCAAGACTCCAGTAAATCAGAGAGTTGCCCAACACTGAAGCAAACACTCAACGTAAAATGAACGAACAGTTATTTCATCTAGAAACAAGCAGTCTTGGATCAAGAGCAATGATTCCCCTCTGCACTCCCATGCAACTGCTTTGATATTCTACTGGCTTATTAGACGTAGTTCCATGGAAGGGAATAAGGATTTCTGTTCTGCCTTTAGTCCTTTGTTGGATACACAAGCATCCCAGAAAGAAGACAGATTAAAAACCAAACCAACCAACCAAACCAAGAGCCCTGGATCAAACGTTGGATACACAAGCATCCCAGAAAGAATACAGATTAAAAACCAAACAAACCAACCAAACCAAGAGCCCTGGATCAAACCTACTCCCTACCCACTCTATAAGTCAAACTCAGACTGTTAAGCAGTAACTTGGAGGATACATGATTGAAGCCAAATCACTACCAGGTTAAGTGGTATATGCACATTTTATTCAGAAAAAAAAGGGCAAAACCCAAACTTCATTAAAACTTCAAAAAACTAAATTCACCGATTACACAGTAATTTCTTAATTTTAGTTTGTCTTCCATTTTTCGTTTAACATTTTCTTGAATCTTCCTTGCTAAAGAGCAAGCTATTATAATGCTCCTCAGACAGTCTCAAGGCATCTTGTCACTATCACCTCATTCAGGTTTTATCTTAAACATTAACTGTACATAAAGAATCAAAAACATTAGTTTTACAGTTTAAGTAAATTAAAACAAACTCTATATAGCTTACGCCTTTGCCTGATACATTTGGACTACACAAAATGTTCTACACACATTCCTAAAATGTATGCATTTTGTATTTAAAATCTAATGACCTGTATGAACACGGTATCATCAGACTTTCAACAAAAACACAGCTTACTGCAGTGGCATAAATAAATTACAACAGCTACTTAATGACCTTAAAGTGCACTTAAAATGTAAATGCGCTACAATATCCACATTTTGATTAAATATTTGATTGTGTAAGCAAAGTGTAATATACTAATGCAGATTCACCAGTATATATTTCTAAATTAAACTATGTTTAATCATCAGTTTCAGGAAAACTATGAAATTGAATTGCAAAGTATTTATTTTTGTAAAATTTGAGACAAAATTCAGTGAGATAATTATTTTCACTTTCAAGAAAATTTCAATATATACTCAGATAATGAAGCAGCTAGAGTTGAGAACCTGAAATTTCTTGGTGATAGTTTTGTTAGTCCACTATACTAATTTGCTTATTTCAAGAAAGTAAGAGCAAAATACCATGTGATTTCATAGATACTATCCCACATCCAGTAATGGATACCAAATTCAACATCTGTTATTCTCCCATTTTAACCTAATTGCTTTTCTAGATTACTTTGTACTACTTGCATCTTTACAGGATATAAAAGCTGCAAGTTGGTTATACAATGGTACCAAGTTAACGCATTACTTGGATATTCCTACAATAATAACTCATCAGGTCAGAAAACATGCCAATGTAATTTGTTAAAAAGAAACAGAATGGATTCTCACTAGTTTCAAACCCATATACTGTCACATCATTTTCTTTGCTCCTCCTGCACCTACTATCACAAGAATTTCTCTTTTAAATACATATACTTAAAGCTCAGCATCAGAAAATAAATCTGGTTTTGCCGAAAATAATTCAAATGTGTTTCTGAATACATAATTCCAATAATACCCATCATACTGCAAGAATATAGTCTTTCCCAAATCCCAATAGTGATAGTGTTCCAGATTGTTCAGTTGATTAAGAAAACTACTTTTTAAAGTTAGGAATCCAAAGACTTCTTTGAAGGTACCTTGTTATACTGTTTACAAGAATGTTGTTTATCCTATAGAAGACTCCTGCCCTGAATTTACATCTACAATTCTGTCCTAATTCATCTCTATGCAAGCTTGTTCCAGCTAGAAAGCCTACTAACTACTTAGACTAAACACACATCCAAAAATGATACTGTAATCTAGACTGCTCTGAGGATCCTGCCCTTAGAGGAGAAAGCCACCAACAAACATGAGTAAAAATTCATTTACCAGTTTGTATTTCATTGGGAATTTCCAGCTTTATGAAAACAATTTCCTTAATGTATACTTTATTTTCATATACAACCAGCAGGGTTTCTAGACTGTAACATTCAGAATAGTGTATCCTCGTTACCTAAAAATTAACAGAAATGATTCAAGTCTGGACCACTCTCCCACAATGACTTTACATCACTCATGCAGCCATCGGCAATATTCACAACTGTTTCATTTATCACTATTCAACTGTTATCATTTCCTGATAATAGAAAAGCACCTGTACTCTAGGCAAGTCTTAATCCAACACAGTCATTTGGCATTTGAGAACAAGTGACAGAAGGCCAGCACAAGAGCCAAGATATACACACATAAAAAGATCTTCTCCTAGGAAAGAATTCTCCCGCCGAAACAACAAGTTGACAGCCAAGAGCAAAAGCATTTCCATACAAATTTTGACATTTCAACTGTTTTAAGTTTCAGAGTACTCTAAGACATAGAAGAAGATCCATGCTCAAGGTTTTGCTTTCACTAAGAGCTGTTGGTTAATATTAACAGCAGCCAGTACAGTATTGCCTGTTCTAGTTCATCAGTTACTAACTAATACATTTAATGTAGAACCAGAGGTCTAAGCAGCTAATTAAATGGAAATGGACACTTTTGTATACTTAGAATGTGGAGTAATGAAAAAGAGCTTTGGAAGATCAGCAATAAAATACACTACTCTTTAGATTTAAACCAATCAGCTAAAGTACCCCTGTAAGAAGAGACAGCATCTTGGGGCTTTTACACAACCCTATTTGAAAGAAGCAAAGCTTTACAGTCCCAACTAGGTGAAAGTCTCCAGACAGTATTAAAACTTTTGGACAACTTTATCATACTGGCTTTTGCCTCTTTTTGCTTGCTTTATTACAGTCACAAAGAACAGATCCTGATTTTTAAACACACATGCACAGGTCCACTTGTTGGGGCACACATACTCCTATCCCACTCCACCTTATCAAAGTTGGTTTAAGTAGTAAAAGGGACGTGAGGGGGCACTCTGCACAAGTAAAATTGACAAACATTCCTCTGAAACAGCAAACAATTATTTAATCAAAAGCCAAATCCCTCCCCCCAAGTTATTTATCAAGGTTGCAAATAGGCCCACAGAAGTGGCCAGGAATCCCTGTAATACATATTGTACTTCCCCCTCCTCCCCACCTCAAACCCACATGCATCCCATGAGCAAACAGACAATGTAAAAGAGCCAGGCACAGCTCTTGCCACTATCAGTTTAAAGACTTTTTGCGAACAATGTTCTTCCCCTCCAATTTTAAATTTCACAAAATTTCAGTATAATCTTTTCTCTAGGTTAGATTTAGGTGACTTGAAAAGATAAGGACAAAACTATTATATATCCCAGCAATCAACAGCTGGGCCCTCATATTACTGTTACAAAAGACCACCTTAGGGGAAAATCTGGAAAACCTTTTGCATTAATTCTAGACGAGCACTTCACACACACAGCATAGTAAAGAATAAGGCAGAATAAACAGTGGTTATATGTCCAGAAATGTAAACGAAGATTATTAAAGTCAAACAACACAAAAGGGGACTCAAGCTCTCAAAGAATATCAATCTGAAACTGCCAGTAATCTTGTTTATGATCTGGTTTAAGTGTATTTCAAGCAAAGCCATTCATAGTTTAGTAAAAAAAAAAAAAAAAAATTAAAAAAAACCCTCCTGCAACTACTGTTCGCTCCACTGCTGTGCTAAGATGTGTCAGTCTGCAAGAAATGCAGGCTTGCTTCTACTGACTATGATGCAGCTGACTGCACTCAGTTGGCATAATGATTCTAGAGATCATTTATAGCATCATGGACCAACAAAATAATGTTACAGGCTGAGGTCTGGTTATCAGGTCAAAAGACACATTAAACAGTGAACTTCTCCAGCATTTTCAGCATAGAATATGGACCTCAGACGTTCCTCCTAACTGTGCTAGAAGACCTATAAAAGCTTTATTATGAAACCTCTATTATGGAAGGCAGTCTTCTTCCAACCTCTGTATGATGGAAGAAAAAAAACAACCAACCTCTCATTCATGTGGTATTTTCTGATGAGCACTCCACAGGTGCTTTGCTGTACACAAAGCTAGACCCTTAAAATACAAAGTGTATGGAAACCTGTGTTTTACTTAGCTATTACCTCAGCAATAGTTTCTTCCCCCTTGGTAACCTGCACATTTTCTTTCAAATTTTTTGAGATTTCAGTGATAGAATTAGTTTATAATAATTTGTCCTTTATGAAGGACAACAGGTTTAAGTCAAAATATTAAGCTTATATGAAAGTGGTAATTTAATAGTGATCTCTAGCACACAGATTTCTGTGGGCATTTAGTGCCTGAACCATGTTGCCCTACTCTGATAAACAGGGGAGATTCACATCAATAATTCTGCAAATGCTGCCATGCTTATGGTATAAACATGCCATATATGGTATAAGCATAAGTAGCTGCAGTTAATCAGATGACATTCACCACTGCTGAAGAGACAAAGGTGTTCAGTTATTAGGTTGTAACTGGAGTTGTGGCACTCTGCCCTATGCCACCATTGAAACTGCTGCCAGAAAAGCCTCAATAACAGCATCACTGAATGAAATGTTTGCTTGTCCAGTCCAATCCAAATAGCTTCACATTTACAGTGATCTTGGTAAGCAACAACTGGGAAAGCCCAGAACTACTTGAAGCATTTCCATCAGACCTTAAAGGGAATAAGGCTGTCTCAGAATACAAATACAAAGGAAAAGACAGTTCTCGCCAGGGATGGGGAAAAAAAAAGTTACCAGCCTTGATTTGTCAAGGACAAGGGAAGATCCTGTGCCAGCAGGCTAAACTCTGCTGCCCTGAAGCCATTCTGCTCCATTTACTGGAGTACATTGGTTTATATAAGCATGTACTAAATACAGAGAGGAAGCTTTCTACAATTCAAATGTGAAAGACATTTTTGTAGTATTATGCAAACAGGGGTAAAATATGCAGATTTAAGAGAAAAAGCTGTAGCTGTAGAAAAGAAAGATAGCTCATGTAAGAGCACACCAGAACAGAGGTAACATATCGCTTTTGGAAGAAAAGCAAACATCAGAAGTCATTAGCAACAGACAAACCTTTTCTTCTGAGCTGTAATTTGTGCTATAACTAGCATCAAAAATACTAATAAATATCAGTGATAGCAATGCTTACCTTACACCTATAAGTAGTGCTATTAGCATTGAACAAATAGGATCTGCTATCATTAGACCATAGTTCTGCATCAATATAGCAGATATGATTACACCAATACTTCCAAGTGTGTCTGCAACAATGTGTAGAAATACACCTGTAAGAGATTAACTGGTATCATTACAACTTGTATTCTTAAAGCTAATAGAGTATTTCAAAGACAGTTTACCAAGAAGAGTTGCAAGAACTAGATAACATGATTCATGCTTATTAAAATTGTGCTCAATTTTTGGTCAAACACAGAAAGTGACCGCAGGGTTTCAACATATGTATAGAACACAGAGCATCTGAAGAATTTACATTATTTTCCACACTTGCAGTAAGGGGTATTTCACGGCATGGCTATCAACTTAAGCAGTAATTAACAGATGCAGCTTATTTTTTTTCATTCAATACCCACCCATATTACAGTAAAGAAACTCATGTTCCCCGATGCCTACAGACAATGGTAAGCACTGTACAAGATGGAAAGACTGCTAACAGAAACACACCCGTAAAGCTTTGAAAGACGTTGACCTTGTAGAAGTTATTTGGAAAAGAAATCGAAGACAAATGATTTTGAGAATGAAACAATACTGCAGACATGAACAACTTCACTCTTGTTTTGGAGAACGCCACGCTACCGTCACAGAGAGAGAAACACGCACCGGGCAGCCAGCTAAGCTTTAGCCTTTGGCGCTCTCTGCTGGCAACGATGGGAACAGTCATTCAGAAACAATACAATTCCCCAGCCTCGGATAATCCCCCCTCAGAAAAACAACACACAATTATAAATGAGCTCTTTAGTGATTTTCCCAAGTCTACATTTGTACTGAGTCTGACTGGGATGGAGTTCGGTTTTCTCCATAGCAGCCTGCATGATGCAGTTGTTTAGATTTGTCTAAAACTGTGTTGACAACACACCAATGTTTTAGCTACTGCTCAACAGTGCTTGCCCAGCACTGAGGCCGCCTGCTTCTCACTCTGCACCCGCAGCAAGTACGCTGGGGTGGGCAAGATGCTGGGAGGGCACATGGCCAGGACAGCTGACCCGAACTGACCACAGGGTTATTACATACCATAGAACATCACACCTGTTTAGCAATAAAACTGGGGGTTTGCCTTTCCAAAAGAGCTGTTGCTCAGAGACTTTTCTGGGCATTGGTCTCTGGTGGGAGGTGGTGAGCGAGTGTCTTTGCATAATTTTTTTTTTTAAAATTATTATTTATCTCCCCCACCCCCCCTACCCCCCCCTTCACTTACTAAACTGTCTTTTTCTCCATCCAAGAGTAGTTCTCACTTTGACTCTTCTAATTCTCTTCCCTCTCCCACCATAGGAGTGAGCGAGCAGCTGCTGGGTGCTTAGTTGCTGGCCAGAGCCAACCCACCACAGTATTGAAAAATTGGAATAAAATTATATAAAATTGAGTCTTTTAATATGCTTCAATTAACGTGTGCCTTTCATGAAAAGACCGACCTGCAAATATCTTCTACTGAAGTACTGAGTATACATATAAATAATACCGTATACTATAAATTCTGGAAGAGGTTGAAAACTGTTCTTTTTCAAGACTACAAACAAGTCAGAAAATCATCCAAGAGAGAAAATACTACGTACATTTGGGTACGCCAAATAATTACCACCTCTTACATTACATAATTTTCTCCGTCTAACTTTTGAACACTTCAAAAAAAAAATTAATCAAAGCTCAAAACTGGTATCTGAATTAGCACTTACGCTCAGGAGATCATGGACTCCAACACTCCTTCAAGCAATTTAGAGTGAATTACCATCTTGTACTAAAACAACTGTAATAGCTTGATGAAATACAAGTTTTAAGCTCAGGTATCCTTTAACAATTCTATCAGTCTAAATTTTTGAAATACATTCTATCTTAATAATATTGTTTTCTACTTTCCAGAGCATAAATTGCAATTAGGTTTCTCAAGTTTCTGTTTTTAACCACTTTTTCCCAGATTATTATTATGTGATTTTTCAGCACGAGTAACAGAAGCTGAATCCCAGCTTTTGGGATCTCCCTTTTAAACTGTGTTGAATCTGCATTACATCTACAGGCTGAAAGAGTTGGGGCTGTTCAGCATGCAGAAGGGAAGGCTCCGGGGAGACCTTAGAGCAGCCTTCCAGTACCTAAATGGGCCTACAAAAAAGCTGGGGAGGGACTTCTTACAAGGGCATGAGTGATAGGACACGGGGCAACGGCTTTAAACTGGAAGAAGGAAGATTTACATTAGGTATTAGGAAGAATTCCTCACGGTGAGGGTGGTGAGGCAGTGGCACAGGTTGCCCAGAGAAGTTGTGGGTGCCCCATCCCTGGAAGTGTTCAAGGCCAGGCTGGATGGGGCTTTGAGCAACCTGGTCTGGTGGAAGGTGTCCCTGCCCATGGCAGGGGGGTTGGAACTAGATCATCTTTAAGGTCCCCTCCAACCAAACCATTCTATGATTCCATGACTTACACTTCAGTGAATGTGCCAAATGCCTAGCCACGCACAGGGTATGGTACTGCTCTGTTTACAGGTGGAAGGGGCTTCATAAAATAGCTCCTCTAAGACAAATGTAGCATTTACCCAGAGGCACCCTCTAGAACAGATGTGTGACAAAGAGTCACAGGCTGGCAGACCACGATAAAACTAATAAAAAAATTATAATTATTTTCAACATACCTTGTAAAATCTGTTTGCTGGATCCAGCCATCCCTTCAAGAGAGTGGTCACCTGTGAAGACAATTCTTGGCACATTAACCTACACAAAGGCTCTCTCTAGTGGTATATTCTATTATGGACTTCCTTTCTCAAATTTCTTGAACAGACAAGCTGCTCACAATGACTAGTTTTTACTCTAGCTATTGTTTTTCAACCCAGCAATTAAGTTAGAGGTTTTAAAGCACTTTTTCTTCTGTAAAGAAAATACCACTTTACACAATAGATTTTATGTATGTGTGTGGGTATATATATATATAAAGATCAACATTTGTTTTTTAACGAAAACAAACTGAGAAATAAGACCTTCCTAGTATTTAGCAAAATAAGGCCCCCTCAAGAATACCAGCCATGCATGCAAGCAAGAAGAGTAAGGTCAAATAATTTTGCTAACCAGAAATATTTTACTTAAGCAAGCATTTATACCTAATGTAAAAGAACAAAGATAAGACTTGCAGAAGGTAGATCTATGTCAAAAAAATCCTCTTATCAAAGCAGATTAATGTCTCTGTGGGACATGTCAGAAAGATATTTTAAAAAAAACTTGTTAAAGGATATCAAATGACTTCTGGTGAAGATATATAATAATTTATGCTAAAGTTGATTTGAATATCAAATTGCACCAGATAGCTATATTTGCTGCTCCACTGGGGCGGGGGGCATGGGGAGAGCAAGGAAGAGGTAGAAGGGGGGAGCTCCTGCTTTCCAACCAAACTCCAGGAGAACACTTAGAAAACAAGTTTTCTATTCTATTTCTATGCTACTTTCTACTAAAAATAGCAAAGAAGGGACAAGTAAATATTTTCATACTCTCTGTCACCTCCTGTCTGCAAGTTACCACATTATTCCCCGCTCTGAATGTGCACATTCTCAGTCATATCAGACTCTAGTTTATGGCTTAGGCAGGAAGGACTGACAACCCTGCATTACAGTAAGGCTTTCATTTGCATCGTTTCAAATAGGTAGTAACCACACTGTGTCTTCTCCCACAGTGAAGGCTACTGATCACATTTTGCATGAATGTCTCTTCACAGATTGTTTGCCTTTATAGAAAAGATTTAAGCATAGCTAAGATACAAAGTACCTTTTTCATAACCAGCTTTAAAATAGATCACAACTACACAAGATGGGGAAAATTTTCTATTTGAGATCACAAACCAAGTACAACATATCAATCCCTAAGTAACCAAAATAAAATTGTTTGTTCATCTTTCACAGTATCTTCATCTGTAAAATTATTCAAATGGAGAACGCTAGCAAAGCAGCGTAACTTTGTCTAACGATTTTAATGAAAAGTTGAAACAAAGCACTTGATAACTAATTTCACTGTGCTGCTATAGCACGCATCTGCTTATCTTTTGCCAATTTATAACATATTGGTGAACATTCAATAAATGCAGATAAAGCAAAACCTTTAAAAACCAACACTGAGCTTACTGCAAGTGAAACAGCATTTACCAAAATGAGTCACAAAGCATGGTGGTGGCATAGCATACCACACATTTAGCAAAATTACTTCCATGTGCACTTGCAACAAGCTGCCAGCACCCTCTCTTTTTTTTTGTTTCTAGTAAATCATTAATAGCAAATTTAAATTGAGTCAAGATGGTCTATGACATTAACTAAGTACTTACCATGACAATAATCCTGACCGTGAGAGTGTCCATGGCTATGGCCGTGATCATGAGTGTGTCCATGGGTATGTTTATGCTCATGGCTGTGACCGTGACCTCCGTGACTGTGTCCATGGCTGAGACCACCATTAAATAGGGAATGGCTGTGTTCATGCCCTATAAACAAGTATCACCATCAGAGTATAAATTTAAGTGTTGAATAAACGCATGCTTACATTTGTTTGTAAGCTACTTGAAACCTATTCATCTTTCAGGTCACCTTAAAGTATTGCTTTAAATAAGTTAAGAGAACACAACCTATTTGTCATCTAAATCTATGCTGTGCAGCCATATAAAACATATACCTGATTTGAGAAGTCAAGTGCTTTTACACATTCCCACTTCTGAGACAAGTTGTGCTACACTTCTAGTACAATTTGAAAAATGTACGCATAATTACATACAAGCAGGTTAAAAATAGCTGTTTTAAGAAACAAGAAATTAGCTATTGTTCATACGTTAAAAATTGAAGCTTAAATTGCTCCTTAAAGACCAAAGACTATTTTCTTCCACCAGTCTATATCAGTTTATACGTTAAGCTGAAAGAGAGAACAATTAGCTTTGCAGAGAAAAAAAAACAAACCCCAAAATGTTTACCATATATATTTAAGCAAATAAATTCTGCATTTAAATTCAAAAGACACTAAGTTGAGAAGCACCTGAAGCTGAATCATCCCATACTTAAAATTTGGTTCAGACACCGTTTTGTAAATCTTCCAGCCAAGACTTCGCTTAACTTCAGCTCAATTTTGTCCCAAAGACATTCTGCAAATCTCTTCCAATAACGTGCAGAAGAGTGCATGTTCCAGAAAGCAGATTCTGGAGTTCTTGGCCTTCCCGTTAATGGATATTAACATGAGAAGTATGGTAGTAACATACTAGGGCTAGTGATAAAACATAAAAGTCAATATTGCAACAAGTCACATATACATTTGGCTACGATTGCCACTAAAAAAGACAGTAAAATTTAATACTAGGGTTCTCATTGGAACATTATAAGGTCCTGGAACACAGGGTGCCAAGAAAGGAAACAGTACTAAGAATTATAGACATCCTACCAGAGCCATGTGAATGCCCATGACCTCCATGTTGAAAAACAAATATTCCTATAAGATTTACAATGAATCCTAGTATAGAAACAGGAAGAAGTCTCTCATGATGCACGTCAGGAGGCTCAAGTGCTCTCTAAAAACAAAACAAACAAACAAACCAACCAACCAAAACAACAAACCAAGAAGCAAATGTAGAGTTTTACAATCTCTTTACATTATTAAAAGGCACTGAAAAAAATGCTTAGATACAGGAGCATTCTCATACAAACAGGCATATATAAAGACATAATTAGAATTAGAAATTACTCAGGATTTTCAGTTTTTGGCATGGTACACAGACTAACTCTTACTGTCTGATTTTGATATTTTATTATTGAAGCTGTGAAAGTATAATAGAATATTCTTATAGTCTAGCTAACTTTTATTATAAGATTTCATTATGCTGTGGGATGTGGCTCAACACCATATGAAAACATTCAAGTTTGTTGTAGTATGTGGATTACTCAAGTCAACCAAACAACTTCCAAGAGTCTAGAATGCCATTTCTTCCTTTCTCCTTAGAAGGGTGAGGACATGACGGGAATGAAATGAAGACCAAGAACAAATTGTGGCATTTTTTGAAATCTAGATTGATCTGTTTTAATTCCTTTTTACCCTACTTTCTTTGGAAGTTCTTTTCAATGGGACATTATAGCCCTAACACAATTTGCATCTGAAGCCAAGTGTTGAAGAGTGTAAATTACTATTGACAGGAGAGAGAAACATTCACCATCTGTCCACAGGGATGAAAGGTACCAGCAATAGCAAGACAATGAAACTTTCAGCAAATGTGAAGTTTTGAAGTGACAGAGAGAAAAGTAGTCACCATCACAAGCAAAGGGAATACTTAGCATGGGAGCTAAGACCAGCAGGAAAAGAATGATGTTTCAACATTACCCTTGACCCTTCCAGTAGTAGTTTTTAATTCTTCTAGTAAATTTTGTTGCCATTTCTAGATTTGCAGTGAAGTTTTCCCAAGCTTTTAGGCAATTTCAGCCCAGTTTGTACTGATTTTGAAGTATCTACAGGGTTATCTATGTAAAGGATATGTTCCTGAAAGCTCTCCCCAGTTCTCTATTAATTTTAAAAAAAAAAACAAAACCAAACAACTCACTAGAACGTATTCTGAACTAGAACTCTAAACAAATTTATAGTGCATCTCCCATTAAAAAGTAAAAGCATTAATGTAAGCTAATCAGAATCAGTTATCAACCGTTAACCCTACCTCACATCACTGCAGACACCCTTGATGTCTGAATTTTAATCTTGAAATTATCACCTGAACCATCTTGTAAAAAATAATTCAAGAAAAGTGTCCTTGTAAATGATAAAGCTATTACCATTTGCGATTTATATCAGCTGTCAAGATTTGGAAGATAATGCTCTTTCTTTAATGAGTTAGTCCAACTTCTTCACAGAATGTGACTTATAACTAACTTCTCTCCTCTAAATGACTAGTTTCGGCATTTCTCTCTTGGCCTCATTTGTCATTTTAACAATGAGAAGTAAAGATCTTTATGACATACTTAACTGGCTGAAAAAAGGACAGGGTAAATCTCACAGAATCTTTACACATGATTATTCTAGGTGAACCTGCTTTGGCAGGGAGCTTGGACTAGATGACCTCCAGAGGTCCCTTCCAACCCCGATGATTTTGTGATTCTGTGATCAAAATATACTATTTAAGAAGCTTGTACAGATACACTGAAAAAGCTGGGTTTCTGTGTCACAAACAGCAATTTCAGATGGCCCTATTCTCTGTTCAAATCACAGATTTTTAACCAAATATGAACATAATGTTTCAATAAATTTCAATCCATTTATCCCCATTAAATATGCTCTACAAATAGAAATGTGACAATTGATAGTGCAATTGACTTCTTAACATACCTCAACACCTTCAGAAAAAATAAAGAAAGCTGTAAAGATGAGGAATAAACCATTTACAAAACCAGCAAGTACCTCTGCTCGAACATACCTACAAGAAACAAAAAACCAATAGCAGATATTACCACTTAAATGCTGAAAATTAAATGTGGAACTTAGAGACTGGAGGACAATCTTCTAGTTCTCAAACAGTTGTATTACACAGGGATTTGCTAAATGGAAGATGCAGTATATAAACTGCCAATAAGTATACACAATTCACTACATTGTATTTTCACAGAAATTATCTGATCCAGAAGCACCATTACCTGATCTAGATGAAAGAAAACTTTCAGTATGTCAGAATCTTCCCATTTAAGACCATCTCTACTAGAACTTATGCTATAAACATGTATTTGGAAGCCACAAAGTAAGGTAAGCATGCAAGATGTAATTGGAGTCTGCTGATGTAAAGTTCTGTTTCATATCAAACAGCCATACATTAATTTGCTCCCCCTCTAGTAGGGGGATTTTTAGTAAAAGTTTTAAGTAGAAATGAATTATTTCACATATTAAATTTTTCCAATAAAAACCAGCCAGGTTAGAATACCATATAATTCCAGTGTGGCAAACATCAGACTTAATAAATTGTGGCTGTTCTCTAATAAATGGAACACCAGCTGTTTAAATGCAGAGCAGTAATTACTACAGAACCTGCTTTCATTGCAATTAGTTCATGGTACAATCAATTCTTCCTACATTGATTTCTAGGCACACTGGAGTTTCCACCTTAATTAAACAGTGCTTTAAGTTTCAAACTGCATGATCCACGCTTAGGTAAGACAGCTGAAGCTAAATGCTGACATTCAGGTCAGTAATGCTATGGGGAACACAGCAAACCATGTAACAGCTCATCTGCTGTCAACTAATCAGTATCACCAATTAATAATACTGTATCACTCCTATCATTTCATAGGGCACAACTGCAATGTGCAGTGGAACCAAGTGCCCTTGAAACAGAACCAGCTGCAGCAGCTATATCCATGAAGGGCAGCACAGGATGACATACCTCAGCCTCGAGGATCTGTGTTAATGGCAGCCACAGCTATTGAATCCTGCTGGTTCTGAGAAGCATGGCTTGTAATCTCGGGTGCAGCATCACTGAGACTTACCTCCTTTCAATTGTAACCTTCTGTTCCAAAGAAGGCATGGGGCACCAGCAGTCCGAGATTCCCTGTAATGCACCTCACTGCACTGTGAGGACAAAACCACGATGCGGCTGCTCTTACTTCACTGGTGCCATTAACACATGACAATGCAGGGCAGCCTTCTGCTCTGTAACTGGTTTCCACTAGTATGATCATAGGGATCTTGGAAGTGATAAACTTGCTCTCCAAAAGCAATGCCTTCACATGTTTACTATTTCTAGGGGGATATTAACTTAAAGGTTTACATAACTCATCTTAAAAAAAACCCCAAAAACCAAAAAACAACAACACACTTTCAACATAGCTTTTCCATGTTCTCCAAAAAGAGGTTCTGTTCATACAGTGAAAAATTACTACTTAGACATTTAATAAAATACATTAAGGTAATAGCCTGAAGTTTCTTACCCATACGAGAAAGCATCGTTTGACCTCCATTTTGAAATAACCGAGGCTGCTAATCCAGCCAGCAGAGCAGTACAGTCAAAAAACATATGAAAAGAATCTGATATTAGACCTAAACTGGAAAAGAACAGAAAAAAAAAAATGTTATGTTCCATATGCTACATGTTGAGCATGAAGAAAACAGCATTTAATCTTTTACACGTTAGCAGAATACACTGCGTGTCTAAGCTTCAGGCATGGTTTTGCTAGCAGAGAGGAAAAATCCACACTAGATCATGGATACAAATATGACAACAAAACTGCTTTTGCCAGCTTAAGGAAGGCACTTTGGAAGAGCGCTTGGCAAAAAATCCTCCTAGCATTTGATTTTGGTGGTAGTGGAGGGTGGCTTCCACTGACACAAACCAAAGCCCCTGGAGTAGATATACCCACAGCCGCATCTCTCACCAACATAATTCTAGTGGCCGGTATTTGTTCTTACAATTTGATTTATAGTTTGACCATATGAGCAAAATCAGCTAGAAAAGTGTACACACACAAGCTGCATTTAAATACTGAACCTGATGAATATTTCACATCTAATTAAAAAAGAAAATTGGGTTTAAAGACATCACTTTAGAGTATCATATGCAGTGTACGCATAGGTTAACTAGTACAGTAACAGTAAAACTGTTCTGCTGAAGACTACCAATACTCCCATAGTGATGGCACTAAGCATTTACAAAAGCAATATTCTCAAGTCCATTTTCAAACTTGATACTTTGGAAGTTTTCACACACAGGGAAAACTGGTCAAAAATTCTTCAATGTTTGCAGTAAAAAAACCCTCCAATGAATCAACCAAAATAAAGCTTCATAAAATTTTGACAAACATATGCCTGTGACAAAATATTTTAGGTCTGTAAAGACTGAAGTATTCCACTGATAATTTTAGTTAATTATATCAAACATTCCAAGACTGTAAAGTGTACTTCAGTATAGCAGTTTTCCTCTCAAGCATCTTATTTCAGAACTAATGCATCATCAGATGAGAATTTGTCTTTGATGTTCATTCACACTGCAGCAACTTGACATTTTCTATGGGTAGAGCAGGCTAAAAAAATGCAGTTTCATTTCACAGGGAATTCTAAGATTGTATTCTCTTTTGCTCAAAATAAAAGCAGGATGGGAAGCAATACACTTGGTAAGTACTTTTGACTACTATACACCTTTCCTAAATAGCCATCTTTTATGTTTACATCTGTTTTTACATTTTACCTGAGCAGAGAAGCCAGTCCCTGACAGCACTGCCAAAGCACATCTACATCCTTTCTAATTTATTCCTGCTCAGTCTCCAAATTTCCAATCGCAAACCTTCAGCCAGTGTTTTAGCCTGAATCATAAACAGGTATACAATTTATCCAAGATGCATCTATTCTTCTCACTATAACAGACTACGTGAGTGAGAGAGGGATAAGTTAACTACATTTTTTCACAGCAAAAAGCAAGGTTTCCAGCATCCTGATCTCTACCGAGATCACACACATCCAGGGTTAACATACTGTGATAAAGCCACACTAAATCAAAGGACGCAACAATAGTACTTCTGAGAGCACAGAGCTCTATCAACTATCTTAAAAAATAAAAATGCAGTCACAACTGCAAAGTTGCTATGGATGGCTGCTTCTTCATTTTGCTAAGTGTAAAGATAGCAATTATTTGCTCTTTTTGCTGGTGATCACTCACCATTACTTTTCTAGTTTGACTGGAAGATGCCCACACAGAAATAAGAGCAAACAAATACTCGCTTCATCTGTGCTTTCAGCTGAATGGATCCAAGCTAACTCCAGTTCAAAACTGATACAATGGTATCAGAACAATGATGAGACACTGCTTGTAAACCTTACCAGTCCTTAAATCTTTGCCTTATCAGCTGCAAAGCAATGACTGGAAGACACATACTCCCCTTTGATCTAGAAGATGAAGGAAGCAGAGGCTGAAAGACTGCTTCTTAAATGGTTTATTTCAACGACCAATACACAACTACAATCTTGATTGACAAACACAGGAAAAGTTTGGCATGCTTTTTTATCCTACAAAGTTCAAAGCAACTTAACTTAGTTCACAAGTTAGCCAGTCAGTACAACTCGTATCGGTTTATAGACTGTACGTAACTTGGATTTAACACCACGCACAACAGTTGCCAAATTTTACTAAATTACTAATCATAACTAGGTTCTGTAAGTCTGCAAGGAAGTATGTGCATTGAAACACAAAAATTGCTTCATATTTGAAAAGACATTTGATACAGAGGTACTGATGAGCACTTGTCATTACAATTGTCCCAAAAGTTCAATTCTCCCAATCCCTTGGTTGTCTAAGAACAATTATGTACACAACTCAGTTCTTGGAAACTGAAGAACAAAAAGCAATTACTGGTAGCAACAAGTTCTGGAGGACAGATACGATTTCACAATGGAGTCAAATAGAAAGATTCATTACCCAAAGTTTGAACTACTTCACATTAAGAAACCAAACCATTTCAGCCTGACTGAAATCAATTTCAAGATTAATCTGAAGTGTTTCAGATGAAACACTCAACTGTGGAAGAAGTGGGTTTGGAGGAGAAGAGAACAAAAGTCTTGCTCTATATATTTACGTATATATTTTATGGTCACATACAGAGGTATATATACATACAACTATAACACATTTTGAGGCAGAGGATGATGACACGATAAATTGTCCTTAGGTGCTCTAGCCACCAAAGCAGGAAACAGATATTGTTCTGAATAAACTTTAAAGAAAAAACAAAGGTTTTGCTGGATGCCTACAAAGCAGCAGAATGGAATTCCTTATTGAATTTTTGAAGAGTGTAGGTGACACCTTCCCCCTCCTCAAAACCATGTGACATCCCTAGGGAAACAGCTCACTTTAGATTTGGTTCTGAGCAGTAAGGAAGATCCAGTGGGGAAAATACCCACAAAATACACCCTGAAAGGTAGAAGGTAATTAGGGTGATAGTTATCCATAAGTTTGTAATGATTATGAAATGGAAGGAATAAGCATGGTTAAACAGAGATAGCTAGTAGTTTCTGAGGGTTTTTTTTTTAATAGAGTCTCCCGGGAAAGAGAAAAGTGTGTAAGGCCTGTAGCTGAAACAAAATCCCATACTAGCACTAGAACCAGAAATCATACAGCAAGTTATCATGGCACTGTCCTCACACCTGCAAATCTCACAGAGGCAAGACTTACCATAGGTGCAACATCAACACAGCTGTGCTGCTTTCAAGACCTAAGCTAACATCTCCAAGTAGCCAAAGGCACGTGGATTTACCAGCAGGAGTCAGTACAGACTGTAGCCGCAACGCAACTCACCTCATGGCATAAATATGCTCTGTGTTATAGGTACAACTATAAGTGATTCAACTGCATAAACGATAGGAAGCTTAATAAGAGACCAATCCAATTTCATCTGAGGTTTTTTTAAAAATTACCTGTAAATTAACAAGACCTTAAAAAACTGGGCGCAAAGTGATTACTAAAGTAAACAAATGATCCAGTCAACCGCTAGCCACAGAGGATGTATGCAAGAACTTCCATTAGAACTGGAACATATCATCCAGAGTACGATCTAGTAGAAACCCTGTACTCAAATACATTGTGTCTAAATGAGTATGCTTCCACAGTTCATTTAATAACGCAAGTTTAACACCTAATTACACAAGTATGCACGTAATAGTATTTTAAAACAGAACAGCCCAAGTAGTAGATTTCAACTTTAAACAAGCTCTCAGCTAGTAAAATACCACATTCAGTTCTGTTGTCTGTGCTTCAAGAACATCAACATACCAGAGTATTTCTAAGAGGATCATATAAATGACAAAACAGCTATATGAGTTCAGGAAACAACCTACTTGGCAAACAAAAGCTAAGGAGAATGTAAGAAGTAAGAATTAAAAAAAAAAACATTACAACTGAAGACTTTCAGAACTTGCTGACAAAAATTTGAGGGGCTGAAATCATAATTTGATTTTGAAATAAGAATATCCTAGTCAAAGAACTCACAGCAATCTACTTAAATTTGAATGGATAAAAGTGCACTTTTCAGAATCACAATTAAAAAGAAATTCCTTAGTCTGTGGAAGCCAAGCGAAGAATCATCTGAATAATCATGGCAGCCTGTCAGCCTTGCTATCTTACACTCGCTGACATCATCAAGGACATAAGAGAGAACAGAATTGAAGATCATGCTTCTAACACTTGCAGCACTGGCCATACCCAAGATAGGCCACAGCAGAATAAAGTTCTCCATGAAAATCCCCTTTACAAACCTTCCATTTCTGCATCTCTCACGTCGAAAGCAAAGGAACTCTGCTCTTCAAACTGAAGAAATAATTTTCCCTGTAGGGCTCCTTGTTTGTTGTTATGTGTTTGCTCTTCCAAGGCATGAACCATCTGCTTTGACTGAAGGCATCTGTCATCATATTCTTTGCTACTCCTCTCTAATAAAGAGATACTGACTAAGATACTGTTTTATTCTAGCCTAAAATCTAGGCTTAATGTAAAGATACCTGAAATCAGTGGCTTGAAATACAAACAAGAGGTCCAACTAATCCAGCAAATCCCAATTATTAATCTCTGTAATGAACAAAAATAAGTAAGAGTCTTCTCAATTCCAGTAAGCCCAATTCTTCAGTGACAAATTTCTAGCAAGTGTCACTTCAGTTTAATTATGTCATATACAGGACTTTTTCTGGTAGAGATTTTATTTATGGTCACACTACCAAAAAAAATTATTATGCTTAAAAGAAAGACATCAGAACAAACTCACATGAACATAAAACTCTTTATACCTGAGCCATTGAGAAAAATATTTGCATCTTCTGAGCTACTAAAAAAAAATAAATAAATCCATACAGAAATAGACAGACTATGCATACAATAATCCCCACACAATTGCAAAGTGAATCAACATCAAAGTCAAAACCAAATCCAAGATGCTCTGCACATTGACAAGATAGTCTGTGCCCAAGATAGCACTGTGTTCTCATTGGTGCTACAGTAGCAACTACTGTAACCAAGGTTAAGGATTTTATAGTAAAGTTTGAGATCTCCACAAAAACATGATAAATATTAGGATGCAACTGTTTCCAAGTCCGCATTGCTGTGTTCGCTCAAGACTCTTGATTAAGAGTCCCAATAATCTGTGTCCATACTACAGCTTTTGATAAGGACTACTTTAGGTTCCATGTAGAATGACACACTGTTGGGCTTAAATGACGTTTCCATGCCAGTCCACTTCGAACTGAACTGTTGACATAGACACTGAAAAACCACCATAAAACAACTTCTCTATCAGGAATGAAGTATGATGGAAACAATACCACCATTTCTGCTACCACGTTCTCTACCTGTACACTATACATCAGTACGGAAGTTACTTTGCATTTCTGCTTATATTTTAGTATAGATTTTTCAGTCAAGTCCCTCCTGTTTTTTCCACTTTTGTGAATTTATGTGCTATATAAAGTACCACTTAGCTATATCAGGATGTGTTAATTCCTGTTTCTCACTCGGAGACAAGGACGTTTGGTGCAGTGCTGGCTTTTGCCACCCAGCTATCAGCTTACAAATGAAGCCACATTCCCAGACAAAGGATCTCTGTGGCAAGTGACAGGCACAAAACAGTTACAACCCCTCGCTCCTGTAACTCACGCAAAGGCCAGGCTTCCTCAGCAAAGAGCCAAGCAGCACGGCCGGCAAGACACCAGTTTCAAAGAGCATTCCTCCATAACGCACCGAGTC
>NW_009613558.1:0-20941 GCF_000690535.1 Cariama cristata
ACAGGGGGGCGATCACGGCCCTGGTCCTGCTGGCCACACTATTGCTGATACAGGCCAGGAGGCCATTGGCCTTCTTGGCCACCGGGGCACACTGCTGGCTCCTGTTCAGCCAGCTGTCAACCAGCACCCCCAGGTCTTTCTCCGCTTGCCCCCTTGCTAACCACTCTTGCCCCAGCCTGTAACGCTGCATGGGGTTGTTGTGGCTCAAGTGTAGTACCCAGCACGTGTTCTCGTTGAACCTCATGCCCTTGGTCTCAGCCCATCTCTGCAGCCTGTCCAGGTCCCTCTGCACAGCCTTCCTCCCCTCCAGCAGAGCGACACTCCCACCCAACTTGGTCTCATCTGCAAATTTACTGAGGGTGCCCTCAATTCCCACATCCAGATCATCTTTAAAGATGTTAAACAGCACCGGCCCCAAAACTGAGCCCTGGGAAACACCCCTAGTGACCAGTCGCCAACTGGATTTAGCTCCGTTGACCACAGCTCTCTGGGCCCAGCCATCCAGCCAGTTTTTTACCCATCAAACACTCCGCCTACCTAAGCCGCCAGCTGCCAATTTATTTAGGAGAATGCTGTGGGAGACGGTGTCAAAGGCTTTACTGATGTCTAGGTAGGCAACATCCACAGCCTTTCCCTCATCCACTAAGTGGGTCACCTTGTCATAGAAGGAGATCAGGTTGGTCAAGCAGGAACTGCCTTTTATAAACCCATGCTGACTGGGCCTGATCACCTGGTTGTCCTGTACGTGGTGTGTGATAGCACTCAAGATGATCTGCTTCACAACCTTCCCCAGCACTGAGGTCAGGCTGACAGACCTGTAGTTCCCCAGATCCTCCTTCTGGCCCTTCTTATAGATGGGCGTCAACTTTGCCAACTTCCAGCCAACTGGAACCTTCCCAGTTAGCCAGGACTGCTGATAAATGATGGAAGGTGGCTTTGTGAGCACTTCTGCCAGCTCCCTCAGTACCCTCAGGTGGATCCCATCTGGCTCCATAGACTGGTGTGTGTGTTTAAGTGGTGTAGCAGGTTGCTAACCGTTTTCCCTTGGATTATGGGGGCTTCATTCTGCTCCCCGTTCCTGTCTTCCAGCTCCGGGGGCTGGGTACCTGAAGAACAACCAGTCTTGCTGTTAAAGACTGAGGCAAAGAAGACATGAAGTACCTCAACCTTTTCCTGCTCCTTTGTCACTATGTTTGCCCCCACATCCAATAATGGATGGAGAGGCTCCTTCCTTTTGTTGCTACTGTATTTATGAAACATTTTTAATTGTCTTTTACAGCAGTAGCCAGATTAAGTTCTAGTTGGGCTTTGGCCCTTCGACTTATCTCCCTGCATAAACTCAGGAGATCCTTGTAGTCCTCCTGAGTTGCCTACCCCTTCTTCCAAGGGTCAGAAACTCTCCTTTTTTTCCTGAGTTCCAGCCAAAGCTCTCTGTTCAGCCCAGACGGCTCATCTTTTGGCACACGGGGATGGTCTGCTCCTGTGCCTTTAAGATTTCCGTCTCGAAGAAGGTCCAGCCTTCCTGGACTCCTTTGCCCTTTAAGATTGCCTCCCAACATGAAGGAGAAACATGGCTAGGGTAGGCAAAAGGCCACAGGAAACGTTCCCAGTGTTCTGCTAACTTACACATACCAATAAATCCACAAATTGCAGTATACTGTTAACAGATGAAATATATACTGTGATGAAACATACACTGTTCACTTATTAAATTTCAGTGTAATAGCTTATATTTCAACTTTAAATGTGAACTATTAATGAAATAAAAAGCAAACAAGTAGCTGTAAAACTAAATATTAAGTCTCCTGTTCATTTAACCAGGAACACAAGTGAAAAATAAACCTGATTACCACACCTTTGCAGAATTTAGTATGTAGCAAGCAAAATTATCTTCAATAGATACATGAAAAAGAAAGGATTTGGCATCACAAAGACTTAAATTTTAAAAATCAAATGGAACTTTACAGTTAACAAACCATCACATATCTGCCAACAATGCATCAGATGGCACAGTGAGTTAGGCTTCCTGTTGTAAGCTTTTTTACAAAAACATTTAGTTTCTCATTAAATTGCTTTTACTTTAGGAGTGATAAGAAATTAAGTTTTTTATTTTTGTGAATAGGCACTATATAAAAGCAAATGAGCATAAGAAATACACATAATTCTGATATTCTTGAATTCTGCTCATGCTTTATATTAAGCAACACGAAAGGAAAGAATATTGCAAATACCCTTTTTACAGTCTCACTTAAAAAAAAGATAAGCAATCACTGAAGTGCATATATTAGCTAAATTCTAACGAGAAGACTAATGAGACTGTTAAATTTTAAGTCTAATGATCTTTGTTTTTCTTTGCATCTGATTGCTTCTTCCAATGTGAGATCAAAGTCTTCACCACATACATGTATTTCCTTCCTCCCTTTAAAGCTTCGTAATAGCAAATCACTCAGCAATACGCTTAAAAACCTAATTTCTTGCCCATTGAAAAAATTATTTGGAACCAATTCATCCTGGATTTCACAAAGCAGAATTCAGCACATGAGCCTCCTAAGGAAAGTGCAATTTCTGAGAAAACAGTTCTTGTTTTCACTTTGTTACTTTGTTCTCTCTCATCAAAGTTGGTTACATTTAACTATTTCCTCAGGTATTAAAAGATTCCTTTTCCCATTCCTATGGCGACACAGACCTTCCTTTCTGTCCCTTTCTACACACTATTTTAAAAGTCATTGTGCTCAACAGAGGAGGAAAATGAAGGAAGACCTGACAGCATTAGGAAAAGACAGTGCACTGGTGGCCAGGTCTCCACCATAGTTTTAGTTTTTTGTGATTGTGGTCTAATGTGCCCCCTATACTGGAATCCCATTACTCCGGACAGCAGAATAATTAGTATTCCCAGACTCACTGTTTTTCATGTTGTGGTTTAAGGAGAGAAAATGAGTAAACAAAGCAAGCCCATTGGTTTAGGTTGAGAGAAATGAGATATCAAAGGACGTTAAGGACATCCTCCTACTTCTCAATACTGATATACAAAAATATATTTTATCCAGCAGGTGCTCCTGATTCTTTTTTAGCACAAAGTGAAGAGTCAGAAAAGGAACTACTTCACAAGACAGATACTGTTTACAGAGGTATCTTGTAAACACACAAATGGGTTAATTATTGTTTAATAATAGATTTTCTATTGCTTTAGAACAGCTGAAACAAATAAACAAGACAGCAAAACCAGAGAACTACTTAATGTTGCAGAAAATTTTTCAAGAAATTGATTAATTCAAACTACCACCATAACTGGATTACTAATATTTTAAAAATCCCCACAACTTTCTTCTACTTGCTTTACTCATGATTTCCCCCAAATAATCCCCAAACCCCAAAAACTGCCCCGACACAACCGAAACAACCTCCACACAAAACAACTTCCGAACTATGTCAGTAATACATATCTAATTACAAAACTTTTGCCAAATGGACTATATCCAGTTGAGATTCTAAAAACATTGCTAAAAAACCTGCTTCTTTTCCTTGTTTTTTTTTAAGTAGTATCATATCCTTTGGGATGAAATACATTCTGCTTCTCTGAAGGTGGTGTTCACTGTTAACATGCTACTAATCTTGTCTTTCTTCCAACTAACATTTCCTATCATCCAATACAAGAAGTAAGAAGGAGTTTAGTTAAAAATCTAGTTCACTTAAGAGAACGATTGAAAATAAGATCAAAATGACCATTAACAACAGAACCAACATAGGCTGGAATTTGAAATAACTAAAATAAATGCAGGTGATATTTTTCTGGTTTTATTAAATTTGTACTTGTAGAATTTAGACTAACAAAAGAAAACTAAAGTTGTTTTAAAAAGCAATAGAATTTAATTAATTTCTCAAGTATTCTTCTTGAGGAATAATGGAGTTTTTCACTTACCAATTTAGCCTCAGATTGCACTGGCTGTGGGGAGGAAGGCCCTGGGATTCCTGGGATACTAGGCACCATGGTGACAGGTCTAACAAGCTGACCAGATAAAGTATAAAAATGAAGAAAACCTGAGTATGTTATCATAATAGAGAGCATATGACAGCACTACCCTCTGAAGCCAAAACAGCTATCAAGCTGCTTAAAAAACTTCTATGCTGCACTTATGCAAATCTGCTCCACTTTCAAATTAATATAGCATCATGCTTACTTACTGGAACTGCAGCAGGGACATGCACATTAGAATTTGTGATAGATGCAGGAATAGCAACAGGCATGGTTTGTCCATTAGGAAGATGTAACAGCAGAGGAAAAGGACCTGGAACTGGACTGAAAAAGGAATGAACTATATAAAAGAAAACTTATCCAGAGAAGAGAACAAGTTTACATATTATTTCAAATTGATTTTTTTGTTTGTTTACAGTCGTAATGCAATATTTATTTGGTGATCAAAAATATGAACTTAGTGATGTGGAGAACATGGAATTATATTTCACATGTAGTGAAGTTGTATGTTTCATATGTAGTAAAGCACCACATTACACCAAAGCATCTCAAATTTGTACATTAACTGCAGAAACAGTAACTGAAAGTAAACCAGACAAAATATTTCCAAATTCTGTAAGAAAATATTTTACTAAGATTTATGTAACTTACACTATTGGTCTGTTAGAGGATGGTGCCTGGGTAATAACAGTACTAGATGTTGGTGATGGTATTGCCTGCTGAATAATAACACTTGAGTCAGAACTGGTAAGTAGTACATTAGGAACCTGTAGCGATGCTGGACGAACTATTGTTGATGTGGGCTGCGCTGTCTGCTGCAGTGACACTTCCTAAGGAAAAACAAAGATTAATCAGTTTGTAAAATACATTTATAGACCATTAATTCCAACTGCTAAATGAACACAGTTTGATGGAACAAATCAGAATTTCTATAACATTATGCAAATGGAATCAGTTATACAATTAAAAACATTCAACCCCCCGCCCCGTTGGATGAATCACTTAAACGAAAGCGAAAATGTTCCAACAACAGTGATTTTAGTTTTATGACAAACTCTGGCTCAAGCTATGTTAAGGCTACTATTACTTATAATTCAGTTTTGATCAGGTATTAAGTTTTGGGTTTTTTTTTTGCCAAGAAACAGATGGCACTATCAGCACCATTGTGTCTACCCACACTCTGAATAAGGAAAACATTTTATGCTGTCCTTATGTACATTTCAGTTTCAGTCCACTGTTCCGGATTTAAACAAGAGAAACAAAAGAGTTTTATGGTTCAGTGAAAAGGAAAAAAAAATAAATCTCTCTTTTCTTTAAGGCTTCATCCTTTACCCATGTACCTCTCTTTAGTAACTAGAGTGCTACTAAGTTAAAAATACTTGGGAGTGTTACATTCATAGCTTTGTAAAATATACGTATATCCTGATGCAGAAGAAATTATTCCAGCACAGAAATTAAATTCCCTTAGTTGCAAGTAAATAGTAGACAAAATTGCCTATGGTTCTTACCTTAGCAATCAGGTAAAGTACATTATCAATTAGAATATAGTATCTGGATTTGCTGTCTCTGAAAACCTAGAAATGCCTTATTGTAACCAATGCCTTCCTTCTCAGGAAATCCTTGATATCGTCAGACTTCAGATTTACCTTCAGACAGGATTCTTCCAAGTTACTTATTCTTTTGACATTAGCTACTGGAATCAATGGCACAGAACTACACGCTTAAGACCAGCAGACTTTAGTTGCTCCACTGTTAAACTGTAATTCAAAGAGAACATCTCATACCTGTGTTGTATAGGCTACATTGATTACCATTTGCTCTGAATTAAGCTTAAGTTTTAAAAATTCATCCACAAAGCTTTAAATAGTAAGGTCTTAGCTGTTTTACAGATCGTTTTTCTTTTTATACATCCACTGAAAAATGTGTGTGCTCTTCTGAGCATTTCACAGAACTGTAAGTGGAGTGGCAAACTGTGGGCTTTAAAAAATAAAGGCCTTTAGATGATTAAATTTTCTCCCTCCAAAAGCTCAAAGGCTAGATTTGTCATCAGGGTTCATTAGTTCATTCACACTTATCCCCAAGGGACCTAAAAGACTATTTACAGTGAATGAGAGCTCTTGGAGAATAAATGAGCCATATTGAGGAAAGTAAGAATTTTTTCTTTAGTATCAATCTGGTGTATTTATAAATGTTACAATATTTGAACACTGTATATGCATATCCTCAGGACAGGATTAAACACTCCTTTGCAAATAGGGAATCTGGTGTAACAGCTATACAGACCTTATCCAGTGAGAAGAGTCACAGGAAAAACATACAGGAGACTGAACTGCTCAACTGTGGGAAATTAGAGGAAGGCATACAGGGAGAATACTTGCCCTGATAATCTTTTGGCAATGGTCAATTCAGAAATTAATATTGTGTCATTCTTCTCCAGTATCAGCTTCACCCTTTCCTGCCTGCTGTTTTGTCACTATTACCTGTTTCATCACTGTGTGCAAGGGGCCACTAGAAAGCCCATTTCCATTGCAGGATCTGACACAGGAACACGCATGTTTGCTCCTAACAGCCAACGGAGCTCTAAGAACTCTTTTTTTTGTTCTTCCTTTCACCTGAAACATCTTCATACACGGCAACCTCATATATATAAAAGTGTGTGTATAAATATAAATTTAGATGTATGAACATTGCAGAATAAATAGCTATGGCAAAGTATTTCTAATTTCCATAAAAAAGAGGAAAAAGACAGTCGGCTAACAGCAGCCATGGAGCCATGTATATAGCTTTAATGCAAAAATGTAAACTCACCAGATATTCACACATTCTCAACAACAGTAATGCCATAACAGACCCATCTGTATGGATTTGTGCCAGTGGCTTCTGTAAGTACCTGTGTGTGTGGATGAGGAAATAGCTACCAAAGTACAGAAGGCAAAAAGAGAAGTGCTGAGAGGCAGTGTGTGAAAGTCTCCCAGGAACGGATAAGCTTCAAAGAAAACCAGCCCCATTGAAATTGCAACAATTCATAAACTCAGAACATCAACTGAATCTGTATGCTGTACAATTCAGACAACATCCAAAACCACAGCTGCTGTCATATGCAAAGAAAGAGTGCAGGATTGTATATACACTTGATAAGAGAATCAAAGTCCTTCAAGGGGTCCATAGACTCATAGAATGGTTGGAGTTGGAAGCAACCTGTACAGATCATCTAGTCCGACCTTCCTGCCATGGACAGGGACATCATTCACTGCATCAGGTTGCTCAGAGCCCCATCCAACCTGACCTTGAACGCTTTCTGAACACCTACCTAGAAAGTCACTGGCATGTCAGTACAACCTTCCACCTCTGAGTAAGCAGCTGGGATTGGCCTCCCAAATGTTGCTGAACCAGGTAGCTATGTATGAGTGAGTAAGTTATGGCACTCTGTGAATACTTATTGACTATTAATAATAACAGCTTAATTAATGGGTGTTCTAATAAATACTGACTGTAAAACAGGGTCTCTCCCTGGCTTGATCCCCTACTAGGAAAAAGGCAATTTGCAACTTTTAGACAAAGAGCTCTATGGAAACCAGTTTTCAGCAATGGTCAGAATATTAATGTATCAAATTCTGAAATAAATCTATAAAATTCTGAAAACAGAAACCTCGCATGCACATGACTATTTTTCTGTGTTATTAAAGACAGCATTTGTGCTTTGTTTAAAAGATCAGAAACAATCCTCAACCACTAGAGGAATAACCCATTTACTGATGAGTGTGTTTATACAGATGAAAACAAGCTATTTTCAACTTGCTCTTTACTTCTTACACTACATTGCTCTATGCTATACTCTGAAAAATGCATGCATATGCTAGTTACTGCAACAATGTCGCAATAACAGGAGCTGCAGATTTAAGTAGTATGGATCTAAAGGAAACTGACAGTTTATTAGCATATAAAGTCAAAACCATAGGCACATTAGTCTGATAGAAGATACTAATTGGTCATCAAAGCATTGCACTAATGAAGTATAAATTTTGTCTGAAATAAAATAGTTCATAAATATATTCTGCTAAAGAACGAGAAAGAGAGATGAATTTGCCATCATGAGATTAAGCCAAAGTTATCTTACGTTCACAAGAAAGAAGTTTAAGCCTATTCAAAGATACTAGAGACTTACTGAAAGGACCTCTCCAACTCTTTTATCCTTGAAACTAAAAACCACTGAATTGGAAAATATTTTACAGAAGAGGATAGTTACTTTAAGAAGTGTTCTCAGAGATGCATATTTGCAAGCATTTTGTATCTAAAATCAAGTATCATGCAATAACTTCCTAATGCTATCAATGAATACACAGAATCCTTTATACATAAATGTAGAAGGCCAGAACTAATACTGTAATTGATTATTATTGAAAGAAAACAATTGGCTTCCAAATAGTTAAGTTAGGCAATTAGCTATCTGACAACTAAGCAACTTGTCAAACTCTGTTGAAGGTCACCCTTTAAAGTACTGTTAATAAGCAACTATAATGAGTTTGAAAGCTCTTACAGAAAAACTATGTTTCATTTGCTTATTATTTTAAGGCTAAAAGGCTTTATATACTTCTAATGATATCTTGGTCTATTTCAAAGCAGAGTATCAACTCTTAATGAGGCCTCATAGAACTCAGGGAACTCTCAGAAAACAAAGAAAAGAATTAAGTATAATTTATAAGAGTCTCTAAGAAATTCCTTCGACAACTACAAGGAAAATTAGAACTGTCTTGCACATACATTAACAGGCTGTAATCATTTAAGGCTACTAAAAGAGATTCAGCCAATGAAATGTTTACAGTGGCATATACATTTTAAAACCAGCAATGCCCTGAAAAAAAAACCAAAACTTCCCTCCTTCAATACATCTATAGAAGGAGAATATAAAAATCTAACTGAGAAAATAGCAATGCTCTGCTCACATTTCTCAACTTCTGCAGGCCACATTCAGCAGCAGCACACTCCAAGCAGCACCCTCATCCTTGCTCAGCTTGCCTCTACAATCAGACATCAGAACAGCATTGAGCAGCAGCAGCTTTTCACTTCAGCACTGTTACAGTGACAACACTGAAATTACATCATGAATGAGACAAGTTTGTAAGTACTGCCAAGCATTGAGAGATAATTTTCGCTTGTAATGATGCTAATGAGATACTGAATCACTACTGTATAAAGATATTAATATTATCTCCTGCCAAAATTAAGAGTAAGTATTCACAGCGAAAAAACAAACTAAGCTCTGAAATAAAGAAATGAAATAAAAAAGAGTTAAGATTTGGACTACGATTTGCTCAATCTAAGCAGCTCTTTACATTTATTCCTTTAAACTACTTTTGAGACTACATGACTGCCTTGATTACCTTTGATTACTTGTCCTAGCTAACTAATAAAACTCAGCCAAGCTTTATAAAGACAAATCTGAATTGAAACACTCTTACATTTCTGTCACACACTTAAGGCTCTTCGCACACTGGTGCCTGTTGGCAGGATAAGAGAAGGGGTGCAAGTTGAAACCAGAGAGGTTCAGACTGGATCCAAAGAAAACCACTTTCACCACAAGGATACCTTGGCATTGGAACAGGTTGCACTGACAGGTTGTGCAGCCTCCCTCCTCAGAGCTTTCCAGATCAGACTGTGCAAAGCTCTGAGTAACTCAGTCTGATCTGAGAGCTAACCCCTGCTTTGAGGAGGAAGTTGGACGAGGAAATCTTGTGGTCCCTTCCAACTTGAATTATCTTGTGATCCTAAAAAGTCCTGCTGATTTTTGGGAATAAGGTAGCTAAGTCCCTCAAATGCAGACTGCCCAGTGAAGACACGCATAGAAAAAAGACTGTCTAGAGCAACCATATTGCTTTATGATGTTCTGCTCCTAATATTTTTATTTACTGAAGTAGGAATAGAAGTAATTAATTAAATTTCACTGATTTTGCTTCGTTTTGTCTTCAAGAGAACTCCACATGATGAAAATATTGCAAGTCATATATCGAAGTTATCATTACTATTAAATCATTCTCCTTTAGAGCAATAGTTCTAAAACTGATTTGACTGCAACATCCTCTAGTGACAGACAATACCTCAGCCTTGTATGAGCATTGAATAAACACTAAACAAGCAAATGCCTGAGATTACCACTTTTAAACATACCGTTATAGCTTAAACACTATAACATTTGAAACAAAATTATCTGGCACTTAGCTTTGAAAGATAGCCCATTCAACCCTGTACACTTCTGTAGAACATCGCCTGCTGTTCTACAGAACAACTTATGGTAAAACATAGGATAAACATAAAAATGTACACACGAAGAGGCACAAACTGTTGACATTATTTAAAAAAAAAAAAATCAAAGAAATGGAACTTTCTTTGCTTTTTTATGAATGATGATGCACAGAACAAAATAAAGAGCCCCTTTAGCTTTTTCTAACACTGCATGAATATTAAATTTTATTTCCTTTCTAGCTTTACCGGATGGCCAGCATGAGGCAAAGAAATAACTGCAGTGAGCAAAGCTAACCAAAGAACTGAACAAATGAATTATATATCCACAGGAATATGGCAATGGAAAATTCTGTTCCTTTCAACCAACTAAATAGCGTGGCTATCATCATGCACAACAAATTTGCAGATCATCAGATTTGAAAAAATAAATTCCAAAAAGAAAAAAAAAAGGTTCTGACCTTTTCATCATTGGTAGTAGACTCTGGATGAGGTAAAGGACTATCTTGATGAGTTGTCTCTACAACAGAGGGTTCTTCAATTTTATTTCTTATAATTGGCGTTGCAAGAGGAGACAGATCTAGAGGCATCTAAGAGCAAGTGTAAAACAAAATCATCCAATCTCTAAAAAATTAAAATATCCAAGAAAATGTAAACAACTAAAGAGAAATATCAGCCTTATAACAACGGAGAGGTGCTGATGTTTGGGAGATCTTGATGCAGATGCATTACCAGTCAAGGCTATTTTTCCAGCATCTGCACAAACTCCAATCTTCAGTAACACTTTGGCTTTCAACACCAATGTCGAACTAAGTATTTTCTTTTTGAGAATTAAAATCACTCTTAAAGTTCTCCTTTCCCAAGAGTCACAGGAAAATTATAGCTGAGGAAGGACTGTGCTACATTTAAAAATTACAGTTAAAAGAAGGTATTATCCTTCTATATATTATTATATCACATGCTACAAAGTGCAAAATCTTAACTACATTTCCAAATCAAGAAACACACTGTGGACAATTACTTTTAAACTTACTGCAACAAATAATTATTAAAAAAGCAATTTTTATAATACTACACAGATAAAAATCCATCAGGACATCTGAAATACCACAAAGAAATTAAGTTACAAAAATACCTAAAGCAATACTACAGATTTGAAAGTCTATACTCCTTTCTAGCTATCTAGCTATCCAAATACTTTCTGCTATCCAAATACTTTTGGAAGAAAATTTCCCCAAAGCTCATCATCTATTTACGTTCTTCCAGACACTTTTTTCAACTCAATTCCTGGAGAATATATTACTAATAGGCAGGGAAGATTGTTAAAAGTGGAATCTCTTTTCATACCACATCTGAATATGAAATACTACAGAAAAAACCTAAACTATCAATCCCGCAGAAAGTGTGCTATTATGGTGAATTTTTCCACCCCTCACCATGATCGTTTATGTATATTAATCAACCAGAGATATGGCAGAAATGTGTTTCTTCTCATAACACAGAGAGCAGCTTGGAAAATTAGTATCAATTTAAGAAATTGTTAAAATGTTTAAAATACTTTGCAATACCTATAACCTCCTCCAAGGCAGTGGTGAATTACACAGAAAATACAATATTAGCAAATCCAGAATCGGTATTACCATGTGAAGTGTTTCAAGAATTAGCATACACCAATTAAAAACAAATTTAAAAAATCATGATTTGGTAAAGTTGCGGTAACAAAGCAAGGGTGAAGCTTTGTCAGGAATGGATAATAATCCATCCTATTCACAAGTATCTATTAAAATCTTTACTGAAACAAAGAACACGCAGATATTGATTCTGCAAAATCTGTATATGTGAGTATAAAAATGTACTTTTTATCACTGCCTATGGAAGCCAATCAAAGGCAAAATTATTCAAAGGAGACATTGAGCAAAATTTTTAATTTGCAGAAGTGTCCACATGTTTGGGCCCCTAACCAGTTATGACTGGGAAGTACTAAAATAAATAGAAGAAACCATATTTAAATGTATGGGAAGTTCCTCATAAAAACAAGAAGTTGCTAAACAGATATAGTTAAATTTTGTACATTAAAAAAAAGTAGATGTAGGTTGTGGTCACTAATTTCTAGGCAAAAGTGATTCCAACACATAGTGAATATAATCATAACCAAATTACTGACACTTCTTTAAATTTAGTCAGTATTTAACTCTCATGACTATTGATTCTTAGAATAACATTGGTATTTTAAAGCTCATCAAAATAATTGGTGTTCACACACTATACTTTTCACATGGTTTCTGGTAAATGTTTTTCTTTCTGCAAAAACTCTTTAATTTCAGACTTATTTTTTGCTTATTCAGGGCCTAATGAAATTTCAATCAAAGCTAATGATTAACTTCAACAGGTATAGCCTAGATACTTAAAGAACTAAGACAAAGTCAATGTGTCCCACTGCCCATGCTAACTATGCAAAATTAAATAGGTAAACTAACCTTCAGAAGAGTAATCTTAGATTTGTATTCTCTCCATACAACATATATAAGCAGCTGGCAAATGGTTATTGGTATAGTTTAGAAGGCAATAAATAAATCCAAAGTTTGCTTTTTAAAATGGAATTTCTGATATGAAAAAGTAGAAGCTCTGAGAAGAAAAATTTTTTGAACATACTTTCTTAATGTCATCTTCAGAAGCCTTTTTAAACTCATTTTCAAAAGGACTTGCTAATTCATTGAATAAGCCCACTTCTTCACAGTTCTTCAAGAATCGAGTTGGTGTTGGTGTCTGATCTGAAATGAAGTGTATAAAAACCCCACAATTTTATTTTTAAAACACCATTTATGAACCTACTTATCGTAAATATTTTTCAGAATAAAAGCAAACAGAAAGAGACGACGTGGTTAAGAACTCTCATGCCTTGCAAGCAGGCTCCTCTCCGTCTGGCAGGGAGGCCAAGCAGCAGGCATACTCCACCTGCTGGAGACAACCAACTCAAGTTTGCACATCGGGAAGCCCCTTACAGTTTTCGGAGGGTATCAAAACATCTCTTCTGTCTGCGTCCAGAAACCAGAGGGAGCTATTCTCAACTGCCTAGTCTAGCACAGCAGATCACTTCAGTGAGCAAGCAGGTTCTATTTTCAAATAAAGATAAAGACTACATGAAAGCTTTAATTAAAGGAGAAAAAAAAAAAAAAGAGAGAAAAAAAAAGAGAAAAATGCACAGCTCACGGACAGTTTGCTTCTTTCTTCTCATATTCTGAAAACAGTAGTGATTACTTTCAAGTGCGTGGAACGTCTAAAAGGAAGTAAAGTGTGATATTGTACACAAGACCGTATTGACTCCTGTGATGCCTGTGTAGTCAAGCTGGAATCATAAGACTTCTTCTGGTATGTGGGTGACTACTGCATGAAGCAGTTTCAAAAAAGTCTTTCTATAAAGTTTTTGGTACTATATAAATTGCCCTTATTTCACTATTATTACTAGGTCAAAATTAACCACATTTGCCACAAAGTTACCTGGATTTAAAATACTGTAAAGTGGTATTATGTGCACCTTATTAACATAAGCTGGCATTTATAACTAACAGTTCATACACTGGAATGTGGTTGCAAAGAGACAGACGCTGACACGGTTTCATTCTCAAACACCTGATTATTTGTCAGGTTGCCTTTCTTATGGTATAATTGCTGAGGATCATGTTTAGAATTTTGTAACTGCTGGTTCAAGCGTAACAATTTTTTTGTCCGTTCGTCCTAGCAAATTAGCCACTTATAAGGAAAAAAAATTTGGAAAACGTCTGAAAGCCTTTGTGAAGTTCATTTAGGCTGTTCCACCAACTGAAAAAAAATAGTCTGACTGTAACTTTAGAATAATTAACATGTGCTATCTTCATTCAAGAACTTGAAAATTTATAATGTGATCAATCATTCATTGGTCATTAACTCTGATCCTGGACAAACAAAAAAAGTTAGTTACAACTGACCAAGGGTATACCATGAATTCAGAGGCGGAAATACAGTAAAAGTATTTGAATTTAAACTAAAATTAAAGCAAAAAAATTTTATCTTTCTTCTACTATCCCATTTAAAGAATAATTACCAATTCATTCTTCTAAATGTCACCATAGTATGTAAAAAACACTATAAATTTTAAAATTTAAGAGACAAGTAATCTCAACGAATAATTAAAACTTAAATACAGTTTAATCTAGTTACAGATCCTCTTAGGCATAGCCTTTATTAGTGTATGTTCTTACTGAACGCTTATTACATGATTCAATCAATTATTAAAGTATTGATAATTGAAAAATATTTAGATTATATATCAGATCCAAATAGAAGTTACTCATGGAGAATAATACTGGGTTCAAATTCTGACAAAAGCTAATTATGTAAGAAAATACTGCCTAAGGACACAATGCAGACAACTACAGTGAAAAGGTTTCATATTCTCTTAACACACATCTATGCATTATGTACAGAAAATACATAAAACATATGCCCATTCCAGCAGAAAAGTGAATAAACTAGTTATAAAAGTATATACTAACCAGCCACAATGACACTATCATTACGAGCCGGACCAAATTTCAATGTCATCTCATGTTTATGTTTATGGACAGCCAAATGATCCTCATTGGTAAAACGCTGCAGCAGAAAGTTTTAAGAAATAATTGTAATTCTGAGTGTGAACAAAGTAAACACAATTCTACAGAAAGTAATTTTTACAACATGTAAAACTACCATTACCACATTAACAGACAACCCTCTTAGGCAGATAACATATTGTTCATTGGTCAACCGTAGCAATCAGAAATAGTATAAAACTCAAATGATGTTCATAGTAACTAAACAGTAATGGTATCAGGGAAATGGTAGTGTAAGTACATGCATTCATCAAAAGTCCAAGATAAAATTTCAGAGTGCTGCAGACTTCATCAACCATTAGCAAACAGCCATTTGCTATACTAATGCATCTTGACAATGTTTAGTAATTGATTACCACTATTTGAATTCTGTATTGTGTGTATTATCACAATAATGAGAATTGATCTGTAATCACAAACACAGACTTCACTGTATTTAATAGCGTAAAAATAAAATAAAGCTCCTGCACCTGACCATTTACTACACAAAATAAGAGGCAGATTGTTCCGGTGTTTCCCGTTCTATGTCAGACAACTGAAAAGCTGTGAATGAACTAAACTCACCAGCATTTTTAAAATCTCTCAAGTTTTCAGAAGTATGCTGGTTTTGTGCATACTTCCCCCCAAATTTGGGGTATATTCTATAAAAAAAGCAGTAAGCAGACAAACTAGGTGCTGTAAAATACATATTCTTACTTTTACTAACTTGAAATTTGCTATGTATCTGTAATTGTGGATAAAATTAGTGTTTAAATTGAGATAATCTAGAAAATGTTTCCCAAGATCCAGGTTTCCCAAAAGGAACACATTTTACAAAGTATTAAGTTTCTTACTTTTCTTTCTGAACACTTGCATCCCAAATTATGTTTCCGATTGTTCCTCAGTAATTTAAGTCACTCCACATCTCTCTTGTAACAGATACACACCAAGTGTCATCTCTCAGAAAACAATACAGAAAGCTTAGTTGACCTCAAGAGTACAGTCATCCAAAATATTTCTGTGAGAAAGGACATGTATACGTGGAGCTGAGATGGAAATTAAAAATGCTGGACCACTGAAAGACAGGGTGATACAGGCCAGGCACTTTTTTTGTCGGAACTCTGTTGCCAAGGGTTTCAAATGCCTGCTCTCCCTAGCTCCTGTGCCTTATCTCTAGATACAGCACAAGCCAGAAACTCTGGTGTTCTATCATGCTAAAAGACTTAAGGACATCTTTCTGTCCCCACTATGTTCCTTCAGAGGGAACAGGATCTCCAGATCCTGACTCCCTCTCTCTATTCTATAGTATGAGCTGGCAGCTGGAGAAGCCTTGCTCATTTTCAGGGACACGAACTTCTCTCTTCTCCTTCACTGGAATCAAGGATTGCTTTAGCCCCATGATGCGTCTTTTATGAGATTTAGTTGCCAATACACTTCTGACAAAGCTTACATCGAAATGACATTCAAATAGGATGGGGACAGACATGTTGCTTAGGAGAAGGTAGTCCTCTTCTGTTACTTTTGATGACCCTGAACATATTAGACATAATAAGAAATCTTAGTCCTTTCCTGCTTTAAATACAGAAGGTTCCATTAATCTAACATTAATGCTATCATTCATCATAAAAACTAAGTTTTCAGAATAAAAATGAAAATATTTTGAACTCAAAACTCAAATAAATCCAAGTGCACTAATACAATGAAAAAATACAGCTTGTTTAAGAAATCAATTCTATATAAAGGCAGCAGAGATAATACAATGAAAGAATTCAGCTTAAGAAATTAATTCTATATAAAGGATGCAGGGATGTCCAACTCATGCAACAGATAAAGTAAATTCATTTATTTTCAGATTACTAAATTACAGTGTTAAAACAGCTTCCTTTTAAGCAACCATCTGCTAAAACACTCAATATTTTTACGTTTCTGCTCACTTTCAGCTCTATATCTACTAATGCCATTCAACAGACTACATTAAAACTACAATAGGAATTGAAATTCATTTTGTGGCATGCATACTGTTAGCATCTTCCTATACACAAAAATATACATAAATAAAAACTATGCCATTAAATATTTGCAGTCACCACAGTTGTGAAGAACAGCAACAAGCAAGCTTCACAGGGAGCTCCCCACTAACATTGAAATATTCCGAAAAATACAGGTTACCAGATACAAATTAGGATGTTTCTTGATTTTTTTTTCCTAATGAAAGTAGATGAAGCAGGGCTAACAAATGAAATTGTTTTCAGCTCAGAAATGGTAATTTAACTAGTTTTCTTTCTTTTATGGATAACATTTTCTGAATAAACACACAAAATGCTAGAAATTCTTGCTGTTACCTGCTTTTCAGCAAAACATAGATACTTCCTACCAATTATCATAAATCCCCTTTTCTCCGATCCCTAGAAATACATTCCACTGTTTTACTTTTATTTGATCAATGTTAGTAACTTCCAGTCAGACCATTACCTGGCCACATCCAGGGGCAGTGCATAAAAAGGGTTTGTCATCACTCATATTCCACAGGTCGTTGTGCTACCTGTATTAAAATGAGAATGGAACAAATTTTACAAATATTGCAACAAATTACCAAAACATCAATATCCACAGGATATTTGAATATTCCATGGGCAAGAACTTCTGCCTTCTGGCCACACTAAGAATCTAAATACCCAGGATTCAAGTTGAGTCTGGATTCCAGGCTCTGTCAGGAAGGTACACAAAACCCAATAGAGACATAACAGGTTTTGACAATACACTGCAGTCGGAAAGACAAGTATTTGTACTTAACATTACTAATGGCAAAAAGTATCTGAAAACGTAGTAAGACAACTTGGTACTGAAATAAAAATACATTGTAATAATGATCCAGTTCCCGCAACTAAAGAAAGAACAAAGCAGCAGACACTACCAAGTAGTCAAGAATAGTGCCAACAGATGAGAAAAAGTGGTTGATTTCTAGTCTTTCCATAATCTTTAGAGCTCATCTTTAAAGATAAGTTAGCAGATAGCCCTTCATGTAAACTCTTACAAATATAACTACAGAAACATGTACTTTAGTAACATTTCAGCTATACAACTAAATTACTAACATGCTAAAGAATATTTAAGAAGTAAAAAAGATTTATTAATTGTATATTGTGCTGTTTTGCATACTTACCACACACACTAATACACATACCTGCCAGATTTCACATATAAACCTGTTTCACAGGGCAAACTATCATATCCTCCTTTTCATGGCAATGAACTGTAATTTAAAGAAGATATTAATTACTACGCATGTTAAACATGTAATAATACATGATTTTGTACAGATGAATGACATAACACCCACTATTTGCCCATGAAACACAACAGTTTTTCAAAGAAATTGTTTACTTCAATACATCCTCTAATTAGTTATGCCTTCCCTCTGACAGAGATGCTTCTACTCTCTCATCCTGCAAGCACAAAACAAACATCGCAAGGTAGCATCACTCTGCTTCAGGAAGAGAAAGAGAGACATAGATGGGATTGAGCCAACCTGTGCTGGACAATGCCTAAAACTAGTATGTGGATGCTGTGACATCAATGACAAAAAGTAATAAAGTTTTGGTACAATAAACATACAAAATCAAAATATTGTTGTCACATCACTAAACCCAATAGCGATGAGTAACTAATCTCAACACTGCAGTTATCTTGTTTTAAGGTCAAGTAACAGAGCAGGGGGAAGGATGGGAATATATGTACCAAATTAGCTAATTAGCCAGGAGATGACAAGCACTCTCAACCCATCTGTGGCTTTACCCTGGAGGAAATACACTCATCTTTAAATATGAGTATTTGTATGGAGATCTAACAATGTTAATTCTGAACACTGCTTAGCTTGATGAAGCAAACAAAGACGAATAAAGATGTCTTTATGATTAAAGACAGTAAGTAGAATAAATCCATCTCTCCCCCAGCAGGCTGGTCATAAAAAGTTGAGAGGCTTCTGAAACTGTCTAACCATCCTAAGAATGTATACTTCTAGTACACCATGTAGCACCAGACACAACACAGATCAAATAAGTGTAAGCAAATAATTTAAGGTTTAATACCTCAGAGATCTGTAGGAAACATGTTACTTGATTCTTCTGCCTGTGCCTGTACAGTAAAAAACTACGGTATAGACTTTTTGGACATTACTTCAAGGAGGAGATCCCAGTGTCCTTGGTCACTGGCACAGAACAGCAAAGCAGCAAAACATGGAGTGGAGGAAATTCCTAAGCGTCACTTCTAAATATACACGTTCAACTGAATGAGGATACTGAGCTGAGATCACAAGCCAAGAAGAGATGAATGGCTGCCAGAAACTTTAGAGTCTCTGGCACAGACAACTCAAGGAAACATTTATGTCCCAAATAATAGATGCCAAAGCAAACTGGCGATGGAGATTATTCTGCTGTTCTTTGCAAAGAGTTCAAAATCTGTCTCAGTTTTCTGAAGGGATGAAATATTTCTTGAATTGTTACAACTATGAACTTGGAACTGTCACCAATAAAGAGTATTAGAAGGTTATGGACAAGTCTGAACACTCGTGACTAAGGCTTCAGGGTAAAAAATAAGACCCTTTTCAATGAAGCTTTAGGATTTACACGCTTATATTCATCTGGAACTTCAACAGACACTTAAAAGCTATCCCATGAGCTTATTATCCTTGTTCAGCTTTAAACCAGTCACTTTTTTTTTTAAAATGCAGGTTCAAAACCAACAGTCTCCTTTAGATCTCAAAAGGAATTTGCTTTGTTAAGTTTTGATCACAGAGCACCATATAGTTTTATATGGCTACAATATGCACATAAGGATATATATTATGAGCAGAAGAGTTATATCCATATCAGAAATGTCTGAAGGTGTAAGAAACAATCCTGGGGGGTTTTTAATCCAAATGATGAAGATTCTAATTAACAAAAGTGCATGTAGGGCACTTTTCCCACTCTGTTACTATAAGTTGTTGTTGGTCTTTGACAAGTGCATAGTAGCAGCCTTAAATCTAGCCCATCCATACTGTTTGTATTTTTCTGGTCATAATCTGTAAAGATCAAATTTTCAAGTCTGCTCATTTTCTCTTTTAAATGAATATTACCAAAACGTGTATTGCATATGAAGTCATTATCTGGTTCCATGTTTTGGTTTGTGAAGCCTGTGAATTTTGAATGCCTGGTTTATAAATCAAAAATCAATCCTTGTGAAAAAGAAAAAATGTCTTGTCCTCCTGGCAAACTTACTGGAAAAAAGTTGGAGATAAACTCATTTCCTGATCTTTGTAATACTATTTGACTGCAGACCACAAGGAATTTTGTGAGGTAATGCCTTGCAAAGGGATTCCAGCTAATATTGGAGGAAAAAAAAAAAAAAGTATCTTGAAGCACTGAAATTTTTGCACTTAAAAGAAGTTCACTCATGCATTCCAGCAAGACCTCAGACATTATACATCTAAACAGAAACTGGGTCTGACAGGATGGGAAAACAAAGGGTTCACATTTGTTCATGTGGCCAAAATGGCAAGGATTGTATTTACCTATTACAATGACAATTGCAAAGCTTGCACCTAGAATGAATTAACTCCATGCAACAGTGCAGGCTGAGGGCCAACTCACTGTCAAGCAGCTTTGGGGCAGAACCTGTAACTCCTGGTGGACAACAAACTGGACACGATTCAGCATCACGTCGCTTGCAGCATTGAAAGCTAACAGCCTACTGGGCTGAATTAGCAAGTGCATAGCAATCAGATGAAGAGAAGTGATTATCCTCCTTTATGTGGCACTCATGAGGCTACAGCAGGAGTGCTGTGTCCAGTTTTGAGCCCCTCAAGACAGATGACAAACTGCAGAGAAACCAGCAGGGGCCTCACCAAAATAGCTAGCAGGCTGGACTATCACAAGCAAGAGGAATATCAGGAAGCAAAGTTTGTTCAGCATGGAGAAGGAAGGCTAAGGAAGGATCTACTTGCTGTCTTGCACTACCTAATGTATTGTTATAGAGAAGACAGATCCAGACTCTGGGTAGCGTACAGAAGGATAAGATGCAACATTCACAACCCACACCAAGAAAGTTAAGAGCGAGTATAAGGGGGGGGGGGGGGGGGTACAAA